>NC_057797.1:611118212-611384651 GCF_018294505.1 Triticum aestivum
AGGCGTGGGGGGAGGCCGGTTGGGCCTGCGGCCGAAAGGGGCCGGCCTGCTGGGCCGGAGCCCAGTGGGGGGGACTCTCTCTCCCCTTTTTTTTATTGTTTTCTGTTTTCTTTTTATTTATTTTCTTTTCTGTTTTTATTTATTTATAAACACTTAGGCATTTTATAAAATTGTGAACCTTACACCATAATTATCTTTGTAATACATGGCAACCACCGAACATTTTTATTTTAATTTTTAAAAACTTTTATTGTTTTCTTTTATTTAAATTTTGAATTTGTTTCGGTTCTGAACTATCGAGAGTTTATCACAGTAACCGTGGTGACGTGGCATCATTAGCGGGGAATCACTATATCTTAATTATCCGGGCGTCACATTTAGTTCTTGGCAGATTTTAGCTATCTTAGGACAAGTCAAGCAATCATCACACTATTCAAGCAAGCATGCAAAGAGTATATTGGCAGCGGAAAGTAAAGCATGCAACTTGCAAGAATGTAAAGGGAAGGGTTTGGAGAATTCAAACGCTATTAGAGACACGGATGTTTTTCCCGTGGTTCGGATAGGTGGTGCTATCCTACATCCACGTTGATGGAGACTTCAACCCATGAAGGGTAACGGTTGCGCGAGTCCACGGAGGGCTCCACCCACGAAGGGTCCACGAAGAAGCAACCTTGTCTATCCCACCATGGCCATCGCCCACGAAGGACTTGCCTCACTAGCGGTAGATCTTCACGAAGTAGGCGATCTCCTTGCCCTTACAAACTCCTTGGTTCAACTCCACAATCTTGTCGGAGGATCCCAAGTGACACCTAGCCAATCTAGGAGACACCACTCTCCAAGAAGTAACAAATGGTGTGTTGATGATGAACTCCTTGCTCTTGTGCTTCAAATGATAGTCTCCCCAACACTCAACTCTCTCTCATAGGATTTGGATCTGGTGGAAAGAAGATTTGAGTGGAAAGCAACTTGGGGAAGGCTAGAGATCAAGATTCATATGGTAGGAATGGAATATCTTGGTATCAACACATGAGTAGGTGGTTCTTTCTCAGAACATATGAGTTGGAATGATGTATGTGTTCTAATGGCTCTCTCCCACGAGTGAAGAGGAGGTGGAGGGGTATTTATAGCCTCCACACAAAAACTAACCGTTACACACAATTTACCAATCTCGGTGGGACCGAATCAGAAAACTCGGTCGGACCGAAATAGTAAACCTAGTGACCGTTAGTGATTTCGGTGGGACCGACATGCAACTTGGTAGGACCGATTCGGTTAGGGTTTTGGGCATAACGTAATCTCGGTGAGACCGATTGCACAAACTCGGTGAGACCGAGTTAGGCAATAAGCTAACCAGAGAGTTGGTTAGGCAAACTCGGTGGGACCGACTTGCTCTTTCGGTGAGACCGAAAAGTTACAAGAAGGAAACAGAGAGTTTACATTGCAATCTCGGTGGGACCGATTCGCTCTTTCGGTGAGACCGAAAAGTTACGAAAGGGAAACAGAGAGTTTGCAACCCCATCTCGGTGAGACCGAGATCCCTATCGGTAGGACCGAATTGCTAGGGTTTGGCAGTGGAAAATGACATGTGAAACTCGGTGGCGCCGGATTGAAAGAATCGGTATGACCGAGTTTAGCTTAGAGTTTAGGTCATTTGTGGCTATGGAAAAGTGGTTGAGGATTTTGGAGCATATCATTAAGCACATAAAGCAAGAGGCTCATTAAGCAACACCTCATCCCTCCTTGATAGTATTGGCTTTTCCTAAAGACTCAATGTGATCTTGGATCACTAAAATACAAAATGAAGAGTCTTGAACTTTTGAGCTTGAGCCAATTCTTTGTCCTTAGCATTTTGAGGGTTCCACTTTCACATCCATGCCATGCCAATCATTGAGCTTTCCTGAAATAATCATCTTGGAATAGCATTAGCTCAATGAGCTATATGTTGTTATGAATTACCAAAACCACCTAGGGATTGTTGCACTTTCAATCTCCCCCTTTTTGGTAATTGATGACAACATATAGATCAAAGCTTCGACAAATGATAATAAGCATGAAATATATCGTCGCTTTGAGAAGTATGTGACAAGTAAGAGCTCCCCCTAAATTTGTGCACATTTAAAATTTGCTTTGGACTGCAAATGCACAAAGAGTTAGAGATATGGGTTACTCTTCCATGTCACATACATCTTGGTGGAGCGCTTAAAATGATAAGAATGAAATGCATGCACTCATTACCAAGAAAAGTGAGTGATCACATAAGATAGATAGAGTGATAATATTTAAGCAAACATTAAGTGTAGCTTATGATCAAACACATGATCATCGATGTCTCACACAGATAAGGGCGTAGTATCTCACACACAAGCAAACAAAGTTCGAAAAAACCACCAAATAAAACAAGAGAGAATAAAAGCAACACTCTCTCTCGAAGCCTATGATCTATACATTTTCTCCCCCTTTGGCAACAAGTTACCAAAAAGTTCCTAGAAAATGCACAGTGCTAAGTCGACACTCAGGCTTGATCTTCAGGTGGTGGTGGAGTCTGGAGCACTCCAAGGACGAAGCCTTCGGTAGACGTGGTTGGAGTTGAGGCTGAAGTGGATGCTGGAGCTGGTGGAACGGAGGCGGTGGCTGGTGCAGATGTGGTAGCTCTGGTGTCAGCAACTGGCAGTGCAGACGACCTCGGACCTCGTGGCACCCTGGCAAAAGCATCAGTCGTGTTCCTACCTCTCCTCTCATTCATGTCATCCTGGAGCTGCTCCACAGCAGTCTGTATCTCTGTCACCTTGATGTCCATGTCATAGAACCTCTGTTCCACGATCCTCTCTAGGCTTGCCTGGTTCTGAGTCAGGGTGGCAAGTCCTTGCTCAATCCGCAAGGTGGACGCAATCAGGTAACCAAGATGCTCTTGTTTGGTTTTCAGAAAATATTCAGATGCCTCCTCTTGAGTAGGCATCTTGGCAGCTTTCTCCTTCCTTGCCTTCTCCTTCTTGGCTTGTGCTTGGGCAGATGATGGCTCATTCTCAGTCATAACCACTTGGTTATCTTCAAAATCTGGACGGATGGGCAGGTGTTCCTTATCCAATAAATATACGCCCGTGCCCATCTTTGAGTTGATGAGCTCCTGAATCTGAGGTGCATATCCACAGCTCCTCTTCTGGTCTGCTGCAGTCCTCTTGATTGTTTCCACTATGAGGCTCATGACTTTGAATTTCTGAGGCACATCAAAGACATGAAGCAAGTTGATCGCGTGACCTCTGATCATCTTGTGATCTCCAGACTTAGGCAGCAGAGTGTGCCTTAGTATCCAATTGATAGTGGGCAGTCCAGAGAGAAGATAATGCATTGAGCCAAACTTGAAAGTGTCAAGTGCTTCATTCGGGATCTCCTTGTACATGTTGGATATTGAGTTGTGATCCATTTTCTTCTTGGCATAAATGTCCAAGTCATCTGCTTGTTCCTCTGGGGCATTGATCAACTTTGCCCATTCCTCGACAGTTGATTGGTACCTTGTACCTTCAGACATCCATGTGATCCTACCATCCGGGTAGAAGTGTGCTGTGGAGTAGAATTGCATGATTAGCTCCTCGTTCCACTTTGTGAGCTTCTGCCCAACAAAGTCTGCAACTCCACACGCACTAAAGTTGTCATATACTCCAGGGTAGTACTCTTCATTTCCTTCATGTAGGTCCAGTCGACCCATCTCATGTCACAAACGATTGGCTTCTTGTCAAGCAAAACTATCTTATAAAAGTCTTGCTGCTCCTTGGTGTGAAATCTATAGTCAACTGCTGTCCTTCTCCTTGAAGCATACGGATCTGCTTCTCTCCACTTTCTCAGCCCTGAGTCTCTCCTGAGCTTCATGTCCTCAGCCACAAGATGAGCATCGTTGTGGTCTGGGATCTTGGGCTTGAGTTTTCTGAGAACTTGCTCTTCATCCTCTTCTTCAGCAGCTTCAGGCACTGGGGCCTTGTTCTTCTCAGTGGCTGGTATGCTTCTTGTGTTTCTCTTTGGTGCGCTCTTTGGCTTAGATGCAGCCTTGGGTGCTTCCTTGGGCTTGGATGCAGTTGTCCCTGACCTTATGGCATCTCCCATAAGTTTGGCTGCCTTGGGTGCTGGTGCAGCAACCTCTTCTTCTTCCTCTTCTCCCTCAGAGTCTCTTCTCATGGAGGGTTTGCCAACAACTCTAGCAGTGGTTGTTCTGGCTCTTTTCTTCTTCTTATCTTGGCCACCTGCTTCCTCTTCAGATTCCATGGTAAACCTCATGGTTTCTTCAGTTGCAGCCTTCCAAGGTTTGGAAGTGGGAACTCTTGCCTTAGACATGGGCTGCCTGCCTGCTGGCCTTTTGATTTTCAGACCTGGCTTTGTGCCTTGAGCTGGCTCAACTTTCTTTGATGTGGCCTCTTCCTCTGCCACATAGTCTTCATCTTTAGAATCAGAAGTTCTCTTCTTCCTTTGACGTGTGGCAGCCTTAGGCAGATTGCTGGGTGTGCTCCTGCTGCCATCATCTGAAGAGCTTGAGGGGCTAGTGCCCTCACTCATCACCACTTGCTGCTCTGAGAGGTTTTGGCTATCACTCTGATCAGACATGTTGCAAACTGACTGCTGACCCTGTGAATAGATTATAGATGAGGTAGAGTGGATAAGCATCACAAAATGCAGAGATTTTTGCAAAAGAATAATTCAAAAACTTAGTTTTAGTTTTCCACAGAAAGCATCTCGGATCTACCGATTTTCAAACTCGGTGACACCGAAGCAGTTTTGGCACCAAAACTAGTGAACTCGGTCTGACCGAGTCACAGCTCGGTGGCACCGAGACTGCTAGGGTTTCACTGAGTTCCAAAATCGGTCACACCGATAAGTAATTCTCGGTCAGACCGAGTTTTACTTGTGCAATGGCATAAGCCAAATCGGTGGGACCGAGTTTTTCAACTCGGTGGGTCCGAGATGGTTTCGGCGGAAACCTAACCCTAAAATTTTCGAATTAAACCTAATCTACGAGTTCATTGACTGGATAGGAGTTTATCAAACGTGGCAAGAATCATGATGATCACAATGTGCTAGGAATCGGAGTGGAGAATAGCACAGAGATCGAGTCCATACCCTAGTTCGGTGGAGACTCGCTACGGCGGCAACGGCGGGGCAGAATTTCCATTGACGGCGACGGAGACCAGCGACTGGAGGCGGCTGGCTGCGAGGAGGATGATCCAGAAACCCAGGAGGCAGAGCGAGCTATGCGCGGGTGAAGAGGTTTCGAAGAAATTTCCAAAATTTTGCCCGTCACTATATATAGCCCGACCCTGTCGGTGTGACCGAGTGGAACAACTCGGTGTCACCGAGATGCAAAACTGTATACAGTTATTGCAACTCGGTGTGACCGAAATGTTCAAATCGGTTGCACCGAGATTGAAAACCTAGATCAACTTAATGATCTCGGTTGGACCGAAAGTATGGAATCGGCCAGACCGAGAATCACAAAGAGGTTTTGGAAGTTTAACTCTATGACGAATCGGGGACTCCGAGCGCTCCTCACACAGAGTGGTTCGAATCTGACTTGATCAAATTTTGTGATGCAGCATGAATAGAGTTTGAGACGAGAAAAGCATAGATAGCTAGAGGAGGTACTTAGGCATTCTTGTCCATCCACTTGGCAAAAGAAGATAAAGCCAAACAATCAAAACAACAAGTGGATGTCCTCGAATGAGTAAAATATGCAACCAACATGCTCACACAATAAGATGGCAAATGAAATATGTGGCAAAGCATGCACGACCAATTCTAGCATCTATCAAGCAATTTGCGATGACTAGGTCATCTATATATGAGTATATTGACTTAGGAGTCAAGTGAGAACACTTGATCGTAGGTCCTGCTCATCGTTTTAAGCTCAAGTGGGGTTACCACTTTTACATAAAGCATTGTTGTATTCACACCTTTAGAGTTGCTTTAACTCAAGTTTTAGAGTAAAGCTCCCCCTAGATGTGATATCCCCCCTAAGAGGGATGAACTAACCTTGGGTTTTGTCGACGATGACTTCATGTAGATGTTGAAGTGTAACATACCAAATTTTCAATTTGGAATGTTATACATAGATCATCATGCATATCATATTTTCTTGCATTTTGGTTGATCCTAGAAATTTCACGCAACTCAAGGACCCTCGGAGAGAGTTGGAGATTTCGTTATTTTCATATTTGAGTCTTCTCAAATTTTGAAAAGAGGATCATTTGATTTATTTATTTCATCTTCAACTATTTTTCCGATGTCAATATATGAGAGAGGGAAATAATATGACTTTTCCCAATTTAGGAAAAATGAAGATTTAATAAATAGATCAAGTTTTGTTTTTCCGGTGTTTGTTGCATTTTATTTGGATAGGGAAAAATGCGTGTTTTCGAAAATTTGCATTTTAGGCCCGGAGAAAAGTTCATTTTGTTCGACTCATTTTTAGGAGTCGGGGAAAATTTACTTTAGATTTTTCGGAGTTCGTTTAGATAGTTTTCTTTTGTTTTTTTCTGCGCGTGAGACCGATTTAAAAAAAAATCCCGCGCGCCAGGCCAGCCGGGCCAAGGCCCAAGCCAGCCGCCGCCGCCTCCCAGCCCCTCGCGCAAGCTGAGTCCCAGAGGGACTCCAGGCCGCCGCCGCCCCCCCTTGCCCCTTGCCCCTTGCCCAAGTTACACCCCCCTCCTAGTATAAATACCCAACACCCCCCCTCTTTTCCTCCACCACCCCAAGCCGCCGCCGCCGCCTAAGCCCGCCGCCGCCTAGCCCGCCACCGCCGGTGCCCCGCCTCGCCGGAGGTAGCGCCGCGCCTCTTTTTCTTCCCCTTGGTTCGTTTTTTTTCCAGAAAACCGTTCCGTTTTCTTCCGGTTCTTTTTCTTTTTCTTCCGGTTTTTGTTTCGGTTTTCTTCCCAAACCCTAGATCGGTTTTCCGTTTTCTTTTCGGTCTTTTCTTCCGAAACCCTAGTTCGGTTTCGTTCTTCTTTCAGACCATTCGTCTCAACGAACGTGATCACCGATTATTCCCGGTTAACGACGTCCGTTCATTTAACCGTTCTTCGTTTTCTTTCTCGTCGGATTTGTTCCGCGTTCTCTCCGATCGCGATCTCAGATCCGTTCTTCTTTCTAGTCTATCTTCTCGCTCATTTATCGAAATCAGGTGATTCAAGCGCCTGGAGTTTCGTTTCAAAACCGCCGTTCCGTCTAATCAACTTAAACAAGTTTTTGCTACGGTAAAATTTGACCTAGTTTCAACTTGCTAGAACCGAGTTGTTTTCTTCCGCCGTTTGTTTTCCGTCGTTTGTTCGGTTCTTTCTCTCTTTGCAACCGGAGTTCTTAAGTTGAACTTTCTGGTTCGTTCTCTTGTTCGAGTTTTACCTGTGCATTAGATGAGTTCTTATTGTGTGCTTGTTGTTTGTCTGCGATAGATTACCTGGATTGCGCCGCCTGTTACTTCGAAACCCTAGGACTCGCGGATCATCAGCAAGGCAAGTAACACTTTGATCATACCTTTTCTACAACCCATGTTTTATTGCATTAGATCAATCCTGTCACATTGCATGATTAGGATCTAATTAAATTGTGGGATGGGAAGTAGATGAGGTAGTACCTATTACCTGTATCATTATGAAACCTTTTGGAGTTACTTCTACGTTTGCTTATTATGCCATGCTATGCTAGTAGACGTGGATTGGGTGAGTGATATCCATGACAGATGTGAGTATTGTTAATTAATGGTTTATCTAAGGTGGCAACTTAAATACACATCTGGGTGGATTGAGGCACCTGGTTTCTATCAGGACTTGCCTGTTTTATTTTGGACCGCCACCCAGGCTCAAAGGGGTCATAAGATCATTCATGCTAGTAACTTTCGTGTGCAGCCACAAGCCATTATGGGCTCTGGCATAGTTGACTAAGTCGTACGAACTCTTACAGTGGTAGACTAGCAGATGTAGGGGATTAGGAGGTACGGTCTACCCGATCGTAAGGTGCTAGTGCTTCTGAAAGACTATGTCTCGGTCATCCGTTTCTCAAACACCATGTAGTGCGAGAAATCCAACGGAGGCGATCGAGTCTTGTGGGGAAAATTGCGCAAACCTCTGCAGAGTGTAACAAACTAATCATGATTAGCCGTGTCCCCAGTTATGGACAACTTGAGTATCTAGTACTTGAATATCATGTGAATCTCATCATGTTACTCTAATTAATATTGTTGGGTTTTAATTGTTCACTTAATTGGGATCGGAATGCTGTCAACCATTCTCGATGTTCAACTACCATGATAGTTAAATAAATTTATTCCTTTGCAGTAGGGAAAAACTGGCTTTACGCACAAACTGTAACCATAGAGCTTTCCACCAGCCATACATGCATATAGTATAGCTCATTACTATTCATTACTCTCTATGTGTTACCTTGCCAGCATATTCCATGTGCTGACCCGTTTTCGGGCTGCAACTTTCATGTTGCAGACTTTTCAGACGACGAGTAAGGTGTTTTAGGTCGTGGTTCTATACTCAGTGATGCCATTGGAGTTGATGGACCCATTTATCTTCCAAGTCTTCCGCTGTTATCGACACTAGATGGCCTTAAGCCATATTTATTGTAATAAGTTCTCTTTGAGACACCGATGTAATAAGTGTGTGATTGCCACTCTGCTATAAATCCTTCGAAGTACTATGTGGTATCAGCATTACTGATCCAGGGATGACACCGGAGCACAGTAGACTTGATCCATTCGGGTCTGGTCGCTACAGAGATGGTATCAGAGCACACGCTGACTGTAGGACACGACCACTAAGTTAAAGCCATAGATCACTATTCTCTTCTCATTTTATAACTCCTCATCTTTTCTACTCTTTTAGGATGACGCACGCGAAGATTAAGTACGCTCAACCGGATGAAGGCACACCTTTTGGATTTCACTTGAAGGAAGTCACTAAGTACCTGAACATTGGACTACCAAGCTTCACCGGCACATTCAACGCCACTCTGCCTGAAGAGGAGCGCTGGAAGATTCAAGCTCATGTTCCGGGAAGGACATTCGCGCCAATCACGAAGCCCATAGATAGTGTTTTCAATGCACCAACCTGGAGTCTGGGAAAGAGCATGGCAGCCCATATCACCATAGGACGAATTGGAGAAGTTTACCAAGAAGACCTCAAGGACACTATCTACCAGATTTGCGGACGCCGAGATGAACAATGGGAGTTAGTCAGCACCAAGAAGGATAGATCCATTGCATCTTTCATCCAGGAGTTAAACCAGCACATTCGACGCCACGAGAACCAGATGTGCAATGATATGATAGAGTTGAAGAATGCGAAGGCAAGGATCATCGAGCTAGAAGGAGAACTGAAGGCTACATGCAAGGACTACATGGAAGAGATCGTAGCTCTAGCAAGGCACAATTGCGATCTTAAGCGGGAGATTGAAGAACTCAAGAGGGAGTTAGCATCCAAGGAGGAAGACGAATACGCCGCATGTCCGGATAACTACATCATCATCGATGACACCGATTCGGATCCAAGTTAACCCGACTTTGAAGACGAAGCTGGAGCGGACATCATGGAGTCTTCCACCGGTTCAAATTTCTAGATGACCACCAATTAGTACTAGTATTTCCCCCATGTAAACATTATAGTTCGAGCACTTTTGCGATAGTTAGATCGATTGTAAGCCCTTGTTTGATTGAATGAAGTGTTTTGTGTGCATTTTCTCATGTGCATTGGGGTAGTGTTTTCTCTCTAGACCTCACTCTATTCTTAAACCTCGTCTTTTCTAAACCCTTAGATGCCTCCGAGACGTGACCCCGGATTTGCCTTTCCGCCGGAGCTCACTCAGTTGATCCAGCAGCATAATCAATTGATGCAGATGTTAGTCCAGAACCAGCAGAACAACAACAACAACAACCCACCACCACCACCTGTTGACCACTTAGCCCGTTTCCTTAGGCTGAATCCGTCGGTGTTTTCCAGTAGCACCGAGCCAATAGTAGCAGACGATTGGCTCCGCAAGATAGGAAGGGAGTTGACCACTGCAGGATGCACGGATGGTGAGAAAGTGAAGTTTGCCGCACATCAGCTTGACGGACCCGTGGCAGCATGGTGGGAGAATTTCACAGCCACTTACCCAGTTGACACTGTCACATGGGATCAGTTTCAGCAAGCTTTCCGCACTGCCCATGTTTCAGCAGGAGCTATGGCCATGAAGAAGCGTGAGTTTCGAAATTTACGCCAAGGAGGAAGGACAGTTGGCCAGTACGTTGATGATTTCAGCAAGTTAGCACGTTATGCCCCAGATGACGTTGCTACGGATGCAACTAAGCAGGAGAAGTTTTTAGAAGGACTGAATGATGAGTTGAGCATGCAGTTGATGGTAGCAAGTTTCAACAACTACCAGGAGTTGGTAGATCGTGCCATCATGATTGAAGGGAAGCAACAGCAGATTGAGAACCGTAAGAGGAAGTATGGACAAGGGAAGTATAACTCTGGAGCCCAGCAGAAGCCCCGTTTTACCCCAAAACCGGGATTTCAGTTTCAGCATACCCATGGAGGAGGTAGCTCGCACAACCATAATGGCCACAAGAATGGTAATGGGAATGGAGGAAGCAACGGCCAGAATCGGACCATCCCATCAACCCCAACCAAGAGAGATCTGAGTCAAGTCACCTGTTTCAAGTGCCAGAAGACCGGACATTATGCTAATGAATGTCCTGAAGGCCAGAATGGAAATGGCAATGGAAGCTCTGGGAAGAAGCCGAACCCTTTCAACAGGGGACAGGTGAACCACGTTAGTGTGGAGGAGGTTGAAGCTCAGCCTGATGCAGTAATAGGTAAGTTTTTGGTTAAGTCATTTACTGCACTTGTTCTTTTTGACACTGGTGCATCGCATTCATACATATCAAGGGGATTTGTGGATAAATATAACCTGCCAACCCAAGCCCTTAGGTCACCCATGTTAGTAAGCTCACCAGGAGCGGAGTTTATGGCTAGACGATGGTGTGATCGGTTACCATTAAGGATTGGTAACTATGTATTTCCCTCAGACCTAATAGTATTGGAATCTCAAGGATTGGATGTGATATTAGGCATGAATTGGTTATCAAAGTATGAAGGGAATATTGAGTGTGCTAGTAAGTCAATTTTGCTTACCACACCAGAAGGACGAAGGATCAAGTATGTATCCTGGCATGTGCCGAAAAAGGACACAAGTAAATTGCCTAACAGGAGTCGTGCAGGAGGAAGTACCAGTGGTGAAGGATTTACCTGATGTATTTCCAGAAGAGTTGCCAGGCATGCCACCGGATAGAGACATTGAGTTTTTGATTGAGTTATTGCCAGGTACAGGCCCAATATCAAAGAGACCATACCGGATGCCAGCAAAGGATTTGGTAGAAATTAAGAATCAGATTAAGGAGTTACTGGAGAAAGGTTACATTCGCCCAAGTTCTTCACCTTGGGGATCACCCGTACTTCTAGTGGAGAAGAAGGATGGATCATTAAGGATGGTTGTTGATTACCGGGATTAAATGAAGTAACCATCAAGAACAAGTACCCACTGCCAATGATTAATGATCTGTTTGATCGTTTGCAAGGAGCTAAAGTGTTTTCCAAGATCGATTTGCAATCAGGGTACCATCAGTTGAAGATTTGAGAGCAGGACATACCTAAGACAGCATTCACCACAAGATATGGACTGTATGAGTATACCGTTATGTCATTTGGATTGACTAACGCACCTGCCTATTTCATGAACCTGATGAACAAAGTATTTATGGAGTTTTTGGATAAGTTCGCCATAGTGTTCATTGATGACATTTTGGTTTATTCAAAGAATGAAGAGGAGCATAAGGAACATTTGTGTTTGGTTTTGGAGAAGCTAAGGGAACATCAGTTATATGCCAAATTTAGCAAATGTGAGTTTTGGTTAAAGGAAGTTGGATTTCTTGGACATGTTATATCCGGAGAAGGTATAGCAGTTGACCCCACAAAGGTTGAGACCGTAACCGAATGGGAAGCACCAACGACAGTTGGAGAGATCTGGAGTTTTCTTGGACTCGTAGGATACTACCGGAGATTCATTGAGAACTTTTCAAAGATTGCAAAGCCTATGACTGAATTGTTGAAGAAGGATACCAAGTTCAATTGGACTGAGGAGTGTGAGGCTAGTTTCCAGGAGTTGAAGAAATGCTTGGTTACCTCACCAGTGTTGATATTGCCAGATCAGACCAAGGATTATGAGGTGTATTGTGACGCTTCACGTCGAGGACTTGGAGCAGTGCTTATGCAGGAAGGAGAGTTGTTTCGTATGCTTCACGACAACTGAAACCTCATGAGTTGAATTATGCCACACATGATTTGGAGTTAGCAGCCGTAGTGCATGCATTGAAGACATGGAGACATTTCCTCATTGGAAATCATTATGAGGTGTACACGGATCACAAGAGTTTGAAGTACATTTTCACGCAAAAGGAGTTGAATCTCAGACAAAGGAGATGGTTGGAGCTCATCAAAGATTATGATATGAGATTGCATTACCATCCCGGAAAAGCTAATGTAGTAGCTGATGCATTGAGCCGTAAGAGCCATGTCAATACATTAATGACGGGAGAAATACCCAAGGAGTTAGCAGAAAACCTTCGTGAGCTATGTTTGGAAATAGTTCCGAGAGGCTATGTAGCAGCATTGGAGATTCAGTCAACATTGATGGATAAAATCAGAGAGGCTCAGAAATCTGACAAGGAGATTGCTTCTATAAAGGAGAAACTGAGCAAAGGAAAAGCTAAAGGATTTCGTGAGGATGAGCACGATACCCTATGGTTTGAGGACCGTGTTTATGTGCCAAATGACCCGGAGATCAGGAAGTTGATTCTGCAAGAGGCACATGATTCACCGTATTCGATTCACCCAGGAAATACCAAGATGTATTTGGATTTGAAGGAAACATTCTGATGGACCGGAATGAAGAAGGATATTGCAGCATATGTAGCAGTTTGTGATGTGTGTCATAGAGTAAAGGCAGAACATCAGAAGCCATCAGGATTGTTGCAACCATTGTCGATACCCGAATGGAAGTGGGATAAGATAGGCATGGATTTTATCACAGGACTACCCAGGACAAAGGCCAGGCTATGACTCGATATGGGTAGTAGTTGATCGTTTGACGAAGGTAGCACATTTCATTCCAGTTAAGACCACCTACACCAGTGCTAAGTTGGCAAAGATATACATGACCAGGATCATTTGTTTGCATGGAGTTCCAAGGAGTATCGTATCAGATAGAGGAACCCAATTTACCTCAAAGTTTTGGAATCAGTTGCATGAAACTTTGGGAACCAGACTAGAGTTCAGCACAACTTTTCACCCACAAACGGATGGACAGACTGAGAGAGTCAATCAGATTTTGGAAGATATGCTGAGAGCTTGTGCACTAGATTATGGATCTAGTTGGGACGATAACTTGCCGTATGCGGAGTTTTCTTATAACAATAGTTATCAAACCAGTTTGAAGATGGCACCTTTCGAAGCTTTATACGGAAGGAGGTGCAGGACACCATTGTCATGGGACGAAGTGGGAGACCGTCAATTCTTTGGATCAGATTTGATTAAGGAGTCTGAACGGAAAGTTAAGTTGATTCGCGATAGGCTCAAGGTAGCCCAGGCCAGGCAGAAGAGCTACGCCGATTCTAAACGCAAGGAGACAGTTTACAAAACTGGAGACAGAGTTTATCTTAGAGTATCCCCACTTCGAGGAGTTAAGCGCTTTGGAGTTAAGGGAAAATTAGCACCGCATTTCGTTGGACCGTATAAGATTTTGCAACGTATGGGAGAAGTCGCTTATAAGTTGGAATTACCAGAGGGACTGTCAGGAGTTCATGATGTATTCCACGTTTCTCAGCTGAAGAAATGTCACGCCGAGATGGCGGAGGTACCGCTAAGAGATACAGTACCGCTTGAAGCGATTCAGTTGAAGGATGACTTAACAATGAGGAGAAGCCACTCAAGATTCTCGATTATGCCAGTAGAGTTACTCGCAGCAAGGTTATCAAATTTTGCAAAGTTCAGTGGAACCACCACTCAGAGGATGAAGCCACCTGGGAGAGAGAAGAAGATTTGCTCAAGGACCACCCTCACCTATTTTCTAGCCAACCCGAATCTCAAGGGAGAGATTCATCTTAAGGGGGGTAGGTTTGTAACATCCCAAATTTTCAATTTGGAATGTTATACATAGATCATCATGCATATCATATTTTCTTGCATTTTGGTTGATCCTAGAAATTTCACGCAACTCAAGGACCCTCAGAGAGAGTTGGAGATTTCGTTATTTTCATATTTGAGTCTTCTCAAATTTTGAAAAGAGGATCATTTGATTTATTTATTTCATCTTCAATATTTTTCCGATGTCAAATATATGAGAGAGGGAAATAATATGACTTTTTCCCAATTTAGGAAAAATGAAGATTTAATAAATAGATCAAGTTTTGTTTTTCCGGTGTTTGTTGCATTTTATTTGGATAGGGAAAAATGCGTGTTTTCGAAAATTTGCATTTTAGGCCCGGAGAAAAGTTCATTTTGTTCGACTCATTTTTAGGAGTCGGAGAAAATTTACTTTAGATTTTTCGGAGTTCGTTTAGATAGTTTTCTTTTGTTTTTTTCTGCGCGTGAGACCGATTTAAAAAAAACTCCCGCGCGCCAGGCCAGCCGGGCCAAGGCCCAAGCCAGCCGCCGCCGCCTCCCAGCCCCTCGCGCAAGCCGAGTCCCAGAGGGACTCCAGGCCACCGCCGCCCCCCCTTGCCCCTTGCCCCTTGCCCAAGTTACACCCTCCCCCTTCCTAGTATAAATACCCAACCCCCCCCCCCTCTTTTCCTCCACCACCCCAAGCCGCTGCCGCCGCCCTTAGCCGCGCCGCGCCGCCCTAAGCCGCCGCCGCCGCCTAAGCCCGCCGCCGCCTAGCCCGCCGCCGCCGGAGCCCCGCCTCGCCGGAGGTAGCGCCGCGCCTCTTTTTCTTCCCCTTGGTTCAGTTTTTTTTCAGAAAATCGTTCCATTTTCTTCCGGTTCTTTTTCTTTTTCTTCCGGTTTTTGTTTCGGTTTTCTTCCGAAACCCTAGATCGGTTTTCTGTTTTCTTTTCGGTCTTTTCTTCCGAAACCCTAGTTCGGTTTCGTTCTTCTTTCGGACCGTTCGTCTCAATGAACGTGATCACCGATTATTCCCGGTTAACGACGTCCGTTCGTTTAACTGTTCTTTGTTTTCTTTCTCGTCGGATTTATTCCGCGTTCTCTCCGCTCCTGATCTCAGATCCGATCTTCTTCCTAGTCTATCTTCTCGCTCGTTTATCGGAATCAGGTGATTCAAGTGCCTGGAGTTTCGTTTCAAAACCGTCGTTCCGTCTAATCAACTTAAACAAGTTTTTGCTACGGTAAAATTTGACCTAGTTTCAACTTTCTAGAACCGAGTTGTTTTCTTCCGCCGTTTGTTTTCCGTCGTTTGTTCGGTTCTTTCTCTCTTTGCAACCGGACTTCTTAAGTTGAACTTTCTGGTTCATTCTCTTGTTCGAGTTTTACCTGTGCATTAGATGAGTTCTTATTGTGTGCTTGTTGTTTGTCTGTGATAGATTACCCGGATTGCGCCGCCTGTTAGTTCGAAACCCTAGGACTCGCGGATCATCAGCAAGGCAAGTAACACTTTGATCATACCTTTTCTACAACCCATGTTTTATTGCATTAGATCAATCCTCTCACATTGCATGATTAGGATCTAATTAAATTGTGGGATGGGAAGTAGATGAGGTAGTACCTATTACCTGTATCATTATGAAACCTTTGGGAGTTACTTCTACGTTTGCTTATTATGCCATGCTATGCTAGTAGACGTGGATTGGGTGA
Organism: Triticum aestivum; assembly: GCF_018294505.1. Classification (NCBI taxonomy): domain Eukaryota; kingdom Viridiplantae; phylum Streptophyta; class Magnoliopsida; order Poales; family Poaceae; genus Triticum; species Triticum aestivum. Next base: position 611,134,097 of record NC_057797.1, read on the forward strand.
GTGATATCCATGACAGATGTGAGTATTGTTAATTAATGGTTTATCTAAGGTGGCAACTTAAACACACATCTGGGTGGATTGAGGCACCTGGTTTCTATCAGGACTTGCCTGTTTTATTTTGGACCGCCACCCAGGCTCAAAGGGGTCATAAGATCATTCATGCTAGTAACTTCCGTGTGCAGCCACAAGCCATTATGGGCTCTGGCATAGTTGACTAAGTCGTGCGAACTCTTACAGTGGTAGACTAGCAGATGTAGGGGATTAGGAGGTACGGTCTACCCGATCGTAAGGTGCTAGTGCTTCTGAAAGACTATGTCTCGGTCATCCGTTTCTCAAACACCATGTAGTGCGAGAAATCCAACGGAGGCGATCGAGTCTTGTGGGGAAAAGTGCGCAAACCTCTGCAGAGTGTAACAAACTAATCATGATTAGCCGTGTCCCCAGTTATGGACAATTTGAGTATCTAGTACTTGAATATCATGTGAATCTCATCATGTTACTCTAATTAATATTGTTGGGTTTTAATTGTTCACTTAATTGGGATCGGAGTGCTGTCAACCATTCTCGATGTTCAACTACCATGATAGTTAAATAAATTTATTCCTTTGCAGTAGGGAAAAACTGGCTTTACGCAAAACTGTAACCATAGAGCTTTCCACCAGCCATACATGCATATAGTATAGCTCATTACTGTTCATTACTCTCTATGTGTTACCTTGCCAGCATATTCCATGTGCTGGCCCGTTTTCGGGCTGCAACTTTCATGTTGCAGACTTTTCAGACGATGAGTAAGGTGTTTTAGGTCGTGGTTCTATACTCAGTGATGCCGTTGGAGTTGATGGACCCATTTATCTTCCAAGTCTTCCGCTGTTATCGACACTAGATGGCCTTAAGCCATATTTATTGTAATAAGTTCTCTTTGAGACACCGATGTAATAAGTGTGTGATTGCCACTCTGCTATAAATCCTTCGAAGTACTGTGTGGTGTCAGCATTACTGATCCAGGGGTGACACCGGAGCACAGTAGACTTGATCCATTCGGGTCTGGTCGCTACATGAAGATGTGGATGCTCAATGTTGATGTAGATCACTTGGAGCTATCCATTTGAGTGAATTGCACTTTCAATACCTACATGGGTTAGTCCCACAAGGAACAAACAAGGATATCCATAGACATAGAGTGATGCACACACAAGATGATGTCCATGAAAACTTTAGGTTACCTTGTCCCTTGTCTTACCAACAAGAGGGTTTGTGACTCCTTGAACTAGTGCAAGATGTGGAAGTTGATTGCACTTGTTCTTGCCAAAATGATAAGAATGAAGTATGTTGGCGGAGTCACCCTCAAGAACTCTCTAGTTCTTCTTCTTTTGGATCCACACCATCTTGATGGGAATCCTTGGAGTTGTAGTCATACTTGATGTAGTGGAACTTGAAGTAGTCTTGGGAATCCACTTGACTAAGGTCTTAGGAGCTTCTTCAAATGCATCAATTTCCTCTTGAAGCTTGTCCTTGCCTTTTTGCTTGTAGTCTTGTGGTGGAAGATCATCTTGAGCTTGTGTCCCCTTGAAAGAAGTATCATACTTCTCTTGTTGAGGAACAAACTTTGTCTTGGGGTATTGATCTTCTTCCCACTCAACTCCATTGGCATTGAACTTTCGTTCAAAACCAACACCTTGATTCTTCCGGTGCATTCCTTGCTTGCGCCCAATTTCCTCGAATTGCTTACTTCCGGCAAGGCTCTTGTATACTCCTTTCTCTATAATTCCCTTCAATAAGCTATTTTCTTGCTCAAGTGTAACTTGGCTAAGAGAATCATTAGTGGAATCAAGAGAACTACTAGAAGCAACAATATTGGATTTAACATGATCATTGTTACTACTAGAGGAAGAATCTTTCTTGTTCTTGTTACTAGACTTGACTTGAGGCATGTAAGTGGATAAAAGTAAACGCTTGGCAATGTGAGAAGAACTTTTCTTGTGGAGATCGTCATTGATTGCTTTTAAGAACTCATGCTTTTGCTCAAGATTAAGCTTTTCAAATCGTAATTTCTCATGAGCTCTTAAAAGTTCTCGATGATCTTCGAAGATAGTTTCATGGGCTAACTTAAGAGTGTTTAGTTCTTTAGTTAGAGCCTCAATCTTCTCCTTATCATTGTCATTCGTTTTAGCATGATTAATTGATATTTCACCATAATACTCATCACTAGAGTTGTCAACAAGCAAATCATCATCACCTAACAAGTCATCTTCATCACTATTAAAATCAACATACTCGGGGTGTGTTACCTTAGGACCTTTGGCCATGAAGCATCTTCCAATTCCTTCATTTGGTGAGTCAAATATGTCGTAGGAGTTGGTTGACACAAGTGCTAGACCGGCAACACCTTCATCTTGAGTATCTTCGGAGTCGGAGTGATAACTTCTCTCGGAGTGGCTGTCGGGGTCGGAACCGGATACCCATTTACCAACATGGGCTTGATGTCTTCGTCTTGTGTAGCTCCTTGATGATTTTTCCTTCCTTTCCGAATCCTTGCTTCTCCGTGAGTATCTCCGTTCATAACGATCATCTCTACTCCTTCTCTCTCTTGGTGGTGATTCTTTGCTTCTTCTTTTTGGAGAATCTTCTCTTCTCTTGTAGGGAGCCGTACACTCATTGGAATAGTGTCCGGGTCTTCCACAATTGTAGCAGTTTCGCTCTTGACTAGAAGATCTTTTGTCATTGTAGGGCCTTGACTTGAAGCTTCTATCTTTGCTTCTACTCTTGTAGAACTTGTTGAAGTTCTTCACCATTAAGCTCAATTCTTCATTGAAGTTTTGTTTCTCACTTGATGATGTGGGGACTTCACATGAGGCTTTGTAGGCACCACTTGATTTGTTGTGAAGTTCCTCTTTATCCTTGAGTGACATCTCATGAGCAACAATCCTTCCAATCACTTCCGTTGGTTTGAGATCTTTGTAATTGGGCATCATTTGAATCAATGTGCACACGGTATCATATTTCCCATCCAAGGCTCTTAGGATCTTCTTGATGATGAATCTATCGGTCATCTCTTCACTTCCCAAGCCGGCAATCTCATTTGTGATGAGAGCAAGCCTAGAGTACATTTCAGCGACACCTTCACCATCCTTCATCTTGAACTTGTCAAGTTGACTTTGGAGCACATCCAACTTGGATTCCTTGACGGAGTCGGTACCTTCGTGCATATCAATCAAAGTGTCCCAAATTTCCTTTGCATTCTCAAGACGGCTAATTTTGTTGAATTCTTCGGGGCACAATCGGTTGAAGAGAATATCACAAGCTTGAGCATTGTATTGCAACATCTTCAACTCATCCGCTGTAGCTTCACGGTTTGGTTCTTTCCCATCAAAGAAGTCACCTTGCAAACCAACACAAACAATAGCCCAAACGCCGGGGTTATGTCCAAGAATATGCATTTTCATTTTATGCTTCCAACTAGCAAAATTAGTGCCATCAAAGTAAGGACCTCTATGGTGATAATTTCCCTCGCTAGACGCCATACTCTCCTAGGTTGTGAAACCAAGGCTATGACCACCAAAAGCTATGGAGATCAAGGCAAATGGAGACCAAAGCTCTGATACCACTTGTAGGATCAAAAGTATGTCTAGAGGGGGGGGGGTGATTAGACTATTTGACCAAATAAAAACTTAACCTTTTCCCAATTTTAGTTCTTGGCAGATTTTAGCTATCTTAGGACAAGTCAAGCAATCATCACACTATTCAAGCAAGCATACAAAGAGTATATTGGCAGCGGAAAGTAAAGCATGCAACTTGCAAGAATGTAAAGGGAAGGGTTTGGAGAATTCAAACGCTATTGGAGACACGGATGTTTTTCCCGTGGTTCGGATAGGTGGTGCTATCCTACATCCACGTTGATGGAGACTTCAACCCACGAAGGGTAACGGTTGCGCGAGTCCACGGAGGGCTCCACCCACGAAGGGTCCATGAAGAAGCAACCTTGTCTATCCCACCATGTCCATCGCCCACGAAGGACTTGCCTCACTAGCGGTAGATCTTCATGAAGTAGGCGATCTCCTTGCCCTTACAAACTCCTTGGTTCAACTTCACAATCTTGTCGGAGGATCCCAAGTGACACCTAGCCAATCTAGGAGACACCACTCTCCAAGAAGTAACAAATGGTGTGTTGCTGATGAACTCCTTGCTCTTGTGCTTCAAATGATAGTCTCCCCAACACTCAACTCTCTCTCATAGGATTTGGATCTGGTGGAAAGAAGATTTGAGTGGAAAGCAACTTGGGGAAGGCTAGAGATCAAGATTCATATGGTAGGAATGGAATATCTTGGTCTCAACACATGAGTAGGTGGTTCTTTCTCAGAACATATGAGTTGGAATGATGTATGTGTTCTGATGGCTCTCTCCCACGAGTGAAGAGGAGGTGGAGGGGTATTTATAGCCTCCACACAAAAACTAACCGTTACATACAATTTACCAATCTCGGTGGGACTGAATCAGAAAACTCGGTCGGACCGAAATAGTAAACCTAGTGACCGTTAGTGATTTCGGTGGGACCGACATGCAACTCGGTAGGACCGATTCGGTTAGGGTTTTGGGCATAATGTAATCTCGGTGAGACCGATTGCACAAACTCGGTGAGACCGAGTTAGGCAATAAGCTAACCAGAGAGTTGGTTAGGCAAACTCGGTGGGACCGACTTGCTCTTTTGGTGAGACCGAAAAGTTACAAGAAGGAAACAGAGAGTTTACATTGCAATCTCGATGGGACCAATTCGCTCTTTCGGTGAGACCAAAAAGTTACGAAAGGGAAACAGAGAGTTTGCAACCCCATCTCGGTGAGACCGAGATCCCTATCGGTAGGACCGAATTGCTAGGGTTTGGCAGTGGCAAATGACAAGTGAAACTCGGTGGCGCCGGATTGAAAGAATCGGTATGACCGAGTTTGGCTTAGGGTTTAGGTCATTTGTGGCTATGGAAAAGTGGTTGAGGATTTTGGAGCATATCATTAAGCACATAAAGCAAGAGGCTCATTAAGCAACACCTCATCCCTCCTTGATAGTATTGGCTTTTCCTAAAGAATCAATGTGATCTTGGATCACTAAAATACAAAATGAAGAGTCTTGAAGTTTTGAGCTTGAGCCAATTCTTTGTCCTTAGCATTTTGAGGGTTCCACTTTCACATCCATGCCATGCCAATCATTGAGCTTTCCTGAAATAATCATCTTGGAATAGCATTAGCTCAATGAGCTATATGTTGTTATGAATTACCAAAACCACCTAGGGATTGTTGCACTTTCATCTTCTTTATTCTGGCGTTTGTTATTGCTGTTGCGCCGTGATTTCCCGTTTCCATCTCTAAATTCAGATGTACTGGGGTCGCTGGTGCTGCATCTGGCTAGCCAGCTATCCTCACCCGCGCAAAAGCAGGTCATGAGGCTTGTTAATGCAGCCATCGTTCTTGGCTTATTTTGGCCGAGGTGTCTGGCGAGCCATTCATCACAGACGCTATGCTTAAAAGATGCCAAGGCTTCGGCGTCCGGACAGTCGACAATCTGGTTCTTTTTAGTAAGAAACCTGTTCCAAAGCTTTCGGGCTGACTCTCCGGGCTGTTGAGTTATATGACTCAAATCGTCCGCATCCGGAGGTCGGACATAAGTCCCTTGAAAATTTGCCCAAAAGGCGTCTTCGAGCTCTTCCCATCTTCCAATGGAGCTTTCGGGGAGGCCTTTAAGCCAGTGACGAGCTGGCCCTTTGAGCTTGAGGGGTAAGTACTTGATGGCGTGGAGATCATCTCCTCGAGCCATATGGATATGAAGGATGTAGTCCTCAATCCAGACCCCGGGGTCTGTTGTTCCGTCGTATGTCTCTATGTTTACGGGTTTGAATCCCTCCGAAAATTCATGGTCCAGCACCTCATCGGTGAAACATAGGGGGTGTGCGGCACCCCTGTAGTTGGGTGTACCGCATTCTTCGGATGTTTGTTGTGTTGCATTGTATGCTGGGGCGCGCTTGCGTGGTCCATAGATGGATCTTGTTGCGCCGTCCTTTGGGTGCGAGCCCTCGCATGGGTCGCGTGTTGTATTGTGAGTGGCGTTGTATGCCGCTCTGTGTTGGTAGAGGGGTCGTCTAACCGGCCAGGTGGCTGCTTTGATATTTGTTTGTGGGGGGTCTGAGGCCTCCTCATCGAATTCAGGTAGCAGCTTCCGCTTTGGGTAGCTCTTGGAGGGGCGATTGTCGCCGTACTTCGCTGCTGTGTTGAGTATTTTACTCCATCTGATTTGGAGTGTGTCTTGCGCAGCCTTGAGCCTTTGCTTCTGCTTTTTAAGACTCCTCGCGGTGGCAACAAGCCTTTTACGGGCATTCTGCTGCTCCGGGTGCCTGTCTGGCGTTATGTCGTCCGGACCATTATCCTTGATAGAATTTGTTTGTTCGGTTTGATTATCCGGATTGTCGTTGTCCGGCAGCGGTGCGCCCTGCTCCAGCACTGGGTCTGTGTGATTGTTATTTCTGTCGAGGCTGGATTTGGGGCGGCGCTTGCGTCGCGCTTTGACTGCTTCTCGAGGGAACAAGCCTTCGGTGCGTCCTTCCGCTCCTCGTCATCATCTTTTGGTGCGTCCACCATGTATACGTCATATGACGAGGTGACTTTCCAGGGCCCAATAGGCGCTGGTTCTTCATCGGTGTCCATACCGTCGATGTCTTCGGAGTCGAAGTCGAGCATGTCGGTTAAATCGTCGACAGTGGCTACAAAGTGGGTGGTGGGTGGGCTTTGAATTTCTTCATCGTCCGTATCCCAACCTTGCTGACCGTAGTCTGGCCAGAGCTGTCCTGATAAAGAGAGAGACTTTAGTGTCTTTAGAATATCGCCGAAAGGCGAGTGCTGAAAGATGTCCGCGGTAGTAAACTCCATGATCGGCGCCCAATCAGATTCGATCTGCAGGGGCGCGGAGGGTTTGGAGTCCGGAGAGAAGTCCGGCTCCTTGGAGTCACGAGTCTCGCGGAGTGCGGGGCTGGTGTTCGGCTCGATCACCATTGGGATCGCAGCCCCCAAGGCGGCGTCCAACCACCCATCCTCGATCGGCACAATTGGCTCCGAATTAAGGGTCGAAGCCGATGCGGGTGCGGCCTCCAGGGCACTGTTCGGTGGCAGAGCTAGATCATGCTCGTCGTGACAGTGCAGCGTGCTCAGCAGTGGCTCGAATCCGTTGAAGATCAAGTCCCCGCAGATGTCAGCCGTGTAGTTTAAACTTCCAAATCTGACCTGGCGGCCAGGGGCATAGCTTTCGATCTGCTCCAAATGGCCAAGTGAATTGGCCTGCAATGCGAAGCCGCTAAAGACGAAGATCTGTCCAGGGAGGAAGGCCTCTCCCTGGACTACATCGCTATTGATGATCGTAGGAGCCATCAAGCCTAACGGCGACGACACAGAGGAACTCTCAATGAAAGCACCAATGTCGGTGTCAAAACCGGCGGATCTCGGGTAGGGGGTCCCGAACTGTGCGTCTAGGCCGGATGGTAACAGAAGGCAAGGGACACGAAGTTTTACCCAGGTTCCGGCCCTCTTGATGGAGGTAAAACCCTACGTCCTGCTTGATTAATATTGATGATATGGGTAGTACAAGAGTAGATCTACCACGAGATCGGAGAGGCTAAACCCTAGAAGCTAGCCTATGGTATGATTGTTGTTCTGTATGTTGTCCTATGGACTAAAACCCTCCAGTTTATATAGACACTAGAGAGGGTTAGGGTTACACAAAGTCGGTTACAATGGTAGGAGATCTACATATCCGTATCGCCAAGCTTGCCTTCCACGCCAAGGAAAGTCCCTTCCGGACACGGGACGAAGTCTTCAATCTTGTATCTTCATAGTCCAGGAGTCCGGCTGAAGGTATAGTCCGGCCATCCGGACACCCCCTAATCCAGGACTCCCTCAATAAGCAAGGTGAAGAGAATAAGAAGCCCAAATATAATCTCCCTCGCACTGCAGAGGTTCGGCCATGCGAATGGCCTTGTGATGAGTTCTTGAAAGCACCCGGGATATATGAGGACTTTTATTATTTGGCTGAGAATGCAGGCCTCGTTGACTTCCTCCGTGACCAGCGCGAACAGTATCTCCTCCTCACTAATATTTTCGTGCAAAATTTTTACTTTCATGCTAAGAAATCACCACCTTCGGTGGAATTTCATTTATATGATGAGGTTAAGGAGATGCCATTATATGAGTTTTGTACGGTCTGTAAGATACCCTTTGTGGGCAGCATAGAGGAACCACATCATAATGATGTGGAGGGATTTATTGATATGATTGTTGTAGGGGAAATGAGGAAAGCTTCCGATGCAAGAATTACTAGCATACATTTTCCTTTTCTACGTTACTTTGCAATATTTTCTAGTAAATGCCTAATTGGTCGTGGGAACAGTGGAAACCTTAGTGCCCCTGATATTGTTATTTTGCGCCATGCCTTGTTTCGTGATACCACTTTTAGTTTAGGCGCTATTGTTGCTAAACGGTTAAATCTGAACCGCACAAAGGGTCCCATCTTGGAGGCATCTTTGCTTCGCGCCTTGCTGCACACTTTAATATACCTATTAGGCATTATGAGAAAGAGGAAAAGTTGCTGCCTCCTATTTTTCTAGATTATAAGAGTATGGTAGCACATGATTTTATTGTTAAGGATAAGAAGAAGATGCTTAAATATAGATTGATATTTCATAAAAACTACTATGAGATTATTACCTTGCCTACTCCCTCTTTGTTTAACATATTTTCAGGTACGTACCTTGTTTTGCCGGAGGCCGCTCATGCATACTGGAGCCTGACATCAGCTCCAGAGCCTGAGCCTGAGCCACCACTTGATCCTTACCGTCAGTCTGTTTATCAGTGGGATCCGGAGGAGATCGCCAACCAGTGGCACCCTGAGGACACTCCTCCGTACACTAGAGAGGGCGGCTTTGAGACGTGGCCATAGACCAACTTAGGCCAAAAGCCTAAGCTTGGGGGAGTACGTATTCCTCACCGACATTACATTCATGTTCACACACTCATGCCAGTTGTCGGTGCTCATAATTTTTCATTGTACTATCCATGCTAGTTTATTTTCTTTTCCAACATTCTTCTTGTGTGTTTGAAAAACCTAAAGAAAAACCAAAAAAATTAGTTGTAGCTTTTAGCTAGTTTACTTTCCATGCTTGTAGTAGTAGTAACTAAAAGAAAACCCAAAAAGATTTCTCATTGTTCTTTTGCTTGTTGGGAGCTTTCCCGTGTAAATAGTTTTGTTTCTTTTCTTTTCTTTGGGGGTCGAGAGGAGAAGACCATGATCAAAATGTTGAGTGGCTCTCATATGCATTATTGTTGATCTAACCAAGAGCCCATATTACCTTGTCTTCTCCCTTATATTGAATTCTTGCAGATTCCAGCTTAGTCCAATGCACGTGCACTATTATTATTATCCACACCATTCGGCTGTGCAAGTGAAAGGCAATAATGAAGATATATAATGGACTAATTGAAATGAGAGAAGCTGGTATGAACTCGACCTATCTTGTTTTTGTAAATATGATTAGTTCATCGTTCCCGATTTAGCCTACTATGAATGAAACATGTTTGCAATGACAATTAGAGATTATAGTTGCTCATGCCATGCTTAATTAGCTGGGAGTTTATAATGGTTTACCTTGCGTGCCAACATGCTATTAAAATTGTTGTGATGTGGTATGATAGGGTGGTATCCTCCTTTGAACGATTCAAGTGGCTTGACTTGGCACATGTTCACGCATGTAGTTGAAACAAAATCAACATGGCCTCCAGGATATTTGTGTTCATGGTGAATTATATCCTACTCATGCTTGCACTCAGTGTTGATTAATTTTAATGCATGTTCATGACTGTTGTCGCTCTCTAGCTGGTCGCTTCCTAGTCTATTTCTAGCCTTTAGTTGTACTAAGCGGGAATACTGCTTGTGCATACACTTCCATAAACCCCAAAAGTTATTCCATATGAGTCCACCATACCTTCCTATATGCGGTATCTTCCTGTCGTTCCAAGTAAATTTATATATGCCAAACTCTTAACCTTCAAATGAAATTCTGTTTTGTATGCTTGAATAGCTCATGTATCAACTAGGGTTGTCTATATCTTCCATGCTAGGTGGGTTATTCTCAAGAGGAGTGGACTCCGCTCCTCATTCACGAGAAAATGGCTGGTAACTGGGATGCCCAGTCCCATGCTTAAATTAAAATAATTGCAAACAAAACTCCCCCAGGATTGTTGTTAGTTGGAGGCACCCGTTGTTTCAGACAAGCCATGGATTGATGTTTGTTGGTGGTAGGGGGAATATAAACTTTACCATTCTGTTTGGGAACCGCCTATAATGTATGTAGCATGGAAGATTTCAAGATCTCTCGTTTGTTATGTTGACAATGAAAGTATACCACTCAAAATATTATTCATCCCTATTTCAAAAATTGATCTCTGGCACCTCTACAAATCCCTGCTTCCCTCTACGAAGGGCCTATCTATTTACTTTTATGGTGATTCACCATCCTCTTATTAAAGAGCACCAGTTGGAGAGCACCGCTGTCATTTGCATGCATTACTATTAGTTTACATTGAGTATGACTGTGACTGGATCTCTTTTACCATGAATTACAATGTTTAGTCAGTCCTTGCACTTCAGAGGTGCTCTGCGTTTATGTTTTGTGGTCTCAAAAAGGGCTAGCGAGATACCATCTTGTTATATCATATTATGATTGTTTTGAGAAAGTGTTGTCATCCGAGATTTATTATTATTGCTCGCTAGTTGATTATGCCATTGATATGAGTAAACATGAGACCTAAATGTTATTGTGAATATGGTTAGTTCATAATCTTTGCTGAAAACTTGAATGTTGGCCTTACATATTTACAACAACAAGATCAAACAGAGTTTGTAAAAGTTTTTCTTTATCACTTTCAATTTGTCAACTGAATTGCTTGAGGACAAGCAGAGGTTTAAGCTTGGGGAGGTTGATACGTCTCCATCGTATCTACTTTTCCAAACACTTTCGACCTTGTTTTGGACTCTAACTTGCATGATTTGAATGGAACTAACCCGGACTGATGTTGTTTAGAGTAGAATTGCCATGGTGTTATTTTTGTGCAGAAACAAAAGTTCTTGCAATGACCTGAAACTTCACGGGGAATATTTTTGGAATATATAAAAAATACTGGCGAAAGAATCAATGTCAAGGGGCCCACACCCTGTCCACGAGGGTGGGGGCGTGCCCTGATATGTCTCCAACGTATCTATAATTTTTTATTGTTCCATCTATTATATTATCTGTTTGGATGTTTAATGGCTTTAATATACCTTTTTATATTATTTTTGGGAATAACCTATTAAACGAAAGCCCAGTGCAACTTGCTGCTTTTTTGCCTATTTTACCGTTTCGCAGAAAAGGAATATCAAATGGAATCCAAACGGAATGAAACCTTCGCGAGGATCTTTTTTGGAACAAACGTGATCCAAGAGACTTGGAGTGGACGTCAAGGAAGCAGTGAGGCGGCCATGAGGTAGGAGGGCGTGCCTAGGGGGCTAGGCGCGCCCCCCACCCTCGTGGGCCCCTTGCAACTCCACTGACCTACTTCTTTCGCCTATATATACTCTTATACCTTGAAACCTTCGGGGAGAGCAACGAAACACCTTTTCCACCACCGCAACCTTCTGTACCCGTGAGATCCCATCTTGGGGCCTTTCTCGGCGATCTATCGGAGGGGGATTCGATCACGGAGGGCTTCTACATCAACACCATAGCCTCTCCTATGATGTGTGAGTAGTTTACCACAGACCTTCAGTTCCATAGTTATTAGCTAGACGGCTTCTTCTCCCTCTTTGGATCTCAATATAAAGTTCTCCTTGATCTTGTTGGAGATCTATTCGATGTAACTCTTTTTGCGGTGTGTTTGTCGAGATCAGATGAATTATGGGTTTATGAACTTGATTATCTATGAATATTGTTTGATTCTTCTCTGAATTCTTATATGCATGATTTGATATCTTTGCAAGTCTCTTCGAATTATCGGTTTAGTTTGGCCTACTAGATTGATCTTTCTTGCAATGGGAGAAATGCTTAGCTTTGGGTTCAATCTTTCGGTGTCCTTTCCCAATGACAGCAGGGGCAGCAAGGCCCGTATTGTGTTGTTGCCATTGAGGATAAAAAGATGGGGTTTATATCATATTGCTTGAGTTTATCCCTCTACATCATGTCATCTTGCCTAATGCGTTACTCCATTCTTATGAACTTAATACTCTAGATGCATGCTGGATAGCGGTCGATGTGTGGAGTAATAGTAGTAGATGCAGAATCATTTTGGTATACTTGACACGGACGTGATGCCTATATTCATGATCATTGCCTTAGATATCATCATAACTATGCACTTTTCTATCAATTCCTAGGCAGTAATTTGTTAACCCACCGTAATACATGCAATCTTGAGAGAAGCCACTAGTGAAACCTATGGCCCCCGGGTCTACTTTACATCGTATAAGTTTCTGATCTACAATTCTAGTTCACTATTTATTTTGCAATCTTTATTTTTCAATCTATACCACAAAAATACCAAAAATATTTATCTTATTATCTCTATCAGATCTCACTTTCATAAGTGACCGTGAAGGGATTGACAACCCCTTTATCGCGTTGGTTGCGAGGTTCTTATTTGTTTGTGCAGGTATTAGGTGACTTGCGTGTAGTCTCCTACTGGGTTGATACCTTGGTTCTCAAAAACCGAGGGAAATACTTACGCTACTTTGCTGCATCACCCTTTCCTCTTCAAGGGAAAACCAACGCATGCTCAAGAGGTAGCAAGAAGGATTTCTGGCGCCGTTGCCGGGAAGATCTATGCACAAGTCAAGACATACCAAGTACCCATCACAAACTCTTATCCCTCGCATTACATTATTTGTGATTCGCCTCTCGTTTTCCTCTCCCCCACTTCACCCTTGCCGTTTTATTCGCCTCTTTTCCGTTCGCCCTTTTTCCGTTCGTCTTTTTTTGCTTGCCTCTTGTGTGATTGTGTGTTGGGTTGATTGTTTTTCACGATGGCTCAAGACAATACTAAATTATGTGACTTTGCCAATACCAACAACAATGATTTTATTAGCACTCCGATTTCTCCTCTTACCGATGCTGAATCTTGTGAAATTAATACTACTTTGCTGAATCTTGTCATGAAAGATCAATTTGCTGGCCTTCCTAGTGAAGATGCCGCTACCCATCTAAAAAACTTTATTGATTTATGTGATATGCGAAAGAAGAAAGATGTGGATAATGATATTGTTAAATTGAAGCTATTTCCATTTTCGCTTAGGGATCGTGCTAAAACTTGGTTCTCTTCTTTGCCTAAAATTAGTATTGATTCATGGAATAAATCCAAAGATGCTTTTATCTCTAGGTATTTTCCTCCCACTAAGATCATCTCTCTTAGAAACGATATTATGAATTTGAAGCAACTTGATCATGAGCATGTTGCACAAGCTTGGGAGAGGATGAAATTAATGATACGTAATTGCCCTACGCATGGTTTGAATTTATGGATGATTATATAGAATTTTTATGCTGGATTGAATTTTGCTTCTAGAAATCTTTTAGATTCGGCTGCGGGAGGCACTTTTATGGAAATCACTTTAGGAGAAGCTACTAAACTCCTAGATAATATTATGGTTAATTATTCTCAATGGCACACAGAAAGATCCACTAGTAAAAAGGTTCATGCAATAGAAGAGATTAATGTCTTGAGTGGAAAGATGGATGAACTTATGATTTTTTTTGCTAATAAGAGTGTTTCTTCTGATCCTAATGATATGCCTTTGTCTACTTTGATTGAGAATAATAATGAATCTATGGATGTGAATTTTGTTGGTAGAAACAACTTTGGTAACAATGCGTATAGATGAAACTTAAATTCTAGGTCGTTCCCTAGTAATTCCTCTAATAATTATGGTAATTCCTACAACAACTCTTATGGAAATTTTAATAAGATGCCCTCTGATTTTGAGACTAGTGTTAAAGAATTTATGAATTCGCAAAAGAATTTTAATGCTTTGATTGAAGAAAAATTGCTTAAGATTGATGAGTTGGCTAGGAACGTGGATAGAATTTCCCTTGATGTTGATTCTTTGAAACTTAGATCTATTCCACCTAAGCATGATATCAATGAGTCTCTCAAAGCCATTTGAATTTCCATTGATGAGTGCAAAGAAAGAACCGCTAGGATGCATGCTAAGAAAGATTGCTTTGTAAAAGCGTGTTCTTCTAGTTTTCATGATAATAATGATGAAGATCTAAAAGTGATTGGTGTGTCTCCTATTAAGTTTTTGTTTTCCAATATGAATCTTGATAAATATGGGACTGGAGATGTGTCAACTTTAGTTAGAAGGCGTCCCAATGATTCGGAGTTTTTAGATCTTGATGTAAAAATTAATAAAAGTGGGATTGAAGAGGTCAAAATTTTACATAGCAATGAACCCACTATTTGGATTACAAGTAATTTAATTATGATAATTGCTCTTTGATAGATTGTATTTCCTTGTTGCAATCCGTGCTAAATTCTCCTCATGCTTATGATCAAAACAAAGCTTTCACTAAACATATCGTTGATGCTTTAATGCAATCTTATGAAGAAAAACTTGAAGTAGAAGTTTCTATCCCTAGAAAACTTTATGATGAGTGGGAACCTACTATTAAAATTAAGTTAAAAGTTCATGAATGCTATGCTTTATGTGATTTAGGTGCTAGCGTTTCCACAATTCCAAAAACTTTGTGTGATATGCTAGGTTTCCGTGAATTTGATGATTGCTCTTTAAATTTGCATCTTGCGGATTCCACCATTAAGAAACCCATGGGAAGTATTAATGATGTTCTTATTGTTGCAAATAGGAATTATGTGCTCGTAGATTTCATCGTTCTTGATATAGATTGCAATCCTACATGTCCTATTATTCTTGGCAGACCTTTCCTTAGAACGATTGGTGCAATTATTGATATGAAAGAAGGAAATATTATATTCCAATTTCCATTAAGTAAAGGCATGGAACAATTTCCTAGGAAGAAAATTAAATTACCTTATGAATCTATTATGAGAGCCACTTATGGATTGCATACCAAAGAAGACAATACCTGGATCTATTCTTGTTTTTATGCCTAGCTAGGGGCATTAAACGATAGCGCTTGTTGGGAGGCAACCCAATTTTATTTTTGTTCCTTGCTTTTTGTTCCTGTTTAGTAATAAATAAATCATCTATCCTCTGTTATGATTGTATTTTTTATGTTTTAATTAGAGTTTGTGCCAAGTAAAGCCTTTAGGATCTTCTTGGATGATTGTTATTTGATCTTGCTGGAAAAAAAACCCAGAAAGTATGCGCTCACAAGAATAATTTTCATTTTTAACCGGAGAGCGATAAAATACTGTTCCAACTTTAGTAGATTAATATAAAAATTATTTAGGTCTTCCTAATTTGGTAGAATTTTTGGAGTTACAAAAGTATTCAAAACCTACAGATTACTACACACTGTTCTGTTTTTCGTGTGTTGTTTGCTTATTTTGATGAATCTATGTCTAGTATCGGGGGGTATGAACTATAGAGAAGTTGGAATATAGTAGGTTTAACACCAATATAAATAAATAATAAGTTCATTACAGTACCTTAAAGTGGTGATTTGTTTTCTTATACTAACGGAGCTCATGAGATTTTCTGTTGAGTTTTGTGTTGTGAAGTTTTCAAGTTTTTGGGTAAAGATTTGATGGATTTTGGAACAAGGAGTGGCAAGAGCCTAAGCTTGGGGATGCCCAAGGCACCCCAAGGTAAAATCCAAGGACAAACAAAAGCCTAAGCTTGGGGATGCCCTGGAAGGCATCCCCTCTTTCGTCTTCGTCTATCGGTAACTTTATTTGAGGCTATATTTTTATTCACCACATGATATGTGTTTTGCTTGGAGCGTCTTGTATGATTTGAGTCTTTTCTTTTTAGTTTACCACAATCATCCTTGTTGTACACACCTTTTGGGAGAGACACACATGAATAGGAATTTATTAGAATACTCTATGTGCTTCACTTATATCTTTTGAGCTAGATAATTTTGCTCTAGTGCTTCACTTATATTTTTTTAGAGCACGGTGGTGCTTTTATTTTTTAGAAATTATTGATCTCTCATGCTTCACTTATATTATTTTGAGATTCTTTTATAACAGCATGGTAATTTGCTTTGGCTATAAAACTAGTCCTAATATGATAGGCATTCAAGATGGGTATGATAAAAACTTTCTTATAGAGTGCATTGAATACTATGATTCTTGATAGATGTTTTGAGATATAAAGGTGGTAATGTTAGAGTCATGCTAGTTGGGCAATTGTGAAATTGAGAAATACTTGTGTTGAAGTTGGCGGGTCCCGTAGCATGCACGTATGGTAAACGTTGTGTGAAAATTTTTAAGCATGGGGTGTTCTTTGAGTGCTTTCCTTATGAGTGGCGGTCGGGGACGAGCGATGGTCTTTTCCTACCAATCTATCCCTCTAGAGGCATGCGTAGTAGTACTTTGCTTCGAGGGCTAATACACTTTTGCAATAAGTATATGAGTTCTTTATGACTAATGTGAGTCCATGGATCATACGCACTCTTACCTTTCCGCAATTTGCTAGCCTCTACGGTACCGTGCATTGCCCTTTCTCACCTCGAGAGTTGGTGCAAACTTCGCCGGTGCATCCAAACCCCTTGATACGATATGCTCTATCACACATAAGCCTCCTTATATATTCCTCAAAACAGCCACCATACCTACCTATTATGGCATTTCCATAGCCATCCGAGATATATTGCCATGCAACTTTCCACCATTCCGTTTATGATGACACGCTCCATCATTGTCATATTACTTAGCATGATCATGTAGTTGACATTGTATTTATGGCAAAGCCACTTTCATAATTCTTTCATACATGTCGCTCTTGATTCATCGCATATCCTGGTACACCGTCGGAGGCATTCACATAGAGTCATATTTTTGTTCTAGTATCGAGTAGTAACATTGAGTTATGAGTAAATAAAAGTGTGATGATCATCATTACTAGAGCATTGTCCCATGTGAGGAAAGTAAATAGAAAAAGAGGCCAAAGAAGCCCAAATAAAAAAGAGGCCAAAGAAGCCTAAATAAAAAATGAGAGAAAAAGAGAGAAGGGACAATGTTACTATCCTTTTTCCACACTTGTGCTACAAAATAGCACCATGGTCTTCATGATAGAGTTTCTTATTTTGTCACCTGCATATACTAGTGGGAATTTTTCATTATAGAACTTGGCTTGTATATTCCAATGATGGGCTTCCTCAAAATTCCCTAGGTCTTCGTGAGCAAGCAAGTTGGATGCACACCCACTTAGTTTCTTTTGATGAGCTTTCATACACTTATAGCTCTAGTGCATCTGTTGCATGGCAATCCCTACTCCTCACATTGACATCAATTGATGGGCATCTCCATAGATCATTGATTAGCCGCCTCAATGTGAGGCTTTCTCCTTTTTTGTCTTCTCACATAACCCCCATCATCATATGCTATTCCACCTATAGTGCTATATCCATGGCTTGCGCTCATGTATTACGTAAGCATTGAAAAGGTTGAAGTGCGTTAAAAAGTATGAACCAATTGCTCGGCTTGTCATTGGGGTTATGCATGATGGGAGCATTTTGTGTGACAAAAATGAAACATGGCCAAACTATATGATTTTGTAGGGATAAGCTTTCTTTGGCTATGTTATTTTGATAAGACATAATTGCTTGAAGTATTACTATTTTTATGTCAATATTAAACTTTTATCTTGAATCTTTCGGATCTGAACATTCATGCCACAATAAAGAGAATTACATTGCAAATTATGTTAGGGAGCATTCCACATCAAAAATTCTGTTTTTATCATTTCCCTACTCGAGGACGAGCAGGAACTAAGCTTAGGGATGCTTTATACATCTCCAACGTATCTATAATTTTTTATTGTTCCATGCTATTATATTGTATGTTTTGGATGTTTAATGGGCTTTAATATACCTTTTTATATTATTTTTGGGACTAACCTATTAACCGAAAGCCCAGTGCAAATTGCTGTTTTTTTTGCCTATTTTAGTGTTTCCCACAAAAGGAATATCAAACGGAATCCAAACGGAATGAAACCTTCACGAGGATCTTTTTTGGAACAAACATGATCTAGGAGACTTGGAGTGGATGCCAAGGAAGCAGCGAGGCGGTCTCAAGGTAGGAGGGCATCCCCAGGGGGGCCAAGTGCGCCCCCACCCTCGTGGGCCCCTCGCAGCTCCACCGACCTACTTATTTCGCCTATATATACTCTTATACCCTGAAACCTTCAGGGAGAGAAACATAACACCTTTTCCACCGCCGCAACCTTCTGTACCTGTGAGATCCCATCTTGGGGCCTTTTTCGGCGATCCACCGGAGGGGGATTCGATCACGGAGGGCTTCTACATCAACACCATAGCCTCTCCGATGATGTGTGAGTAGTTTACCACAGACCTTCGGGTCCATAGTTATTAGCTATATGGCTTCTTCTCTCTCTTTGGATCTCAATACAAAGTTCTCCTCGATCTTCTTGGAGATCTATTCGATGTAACTCTTTTTGCGGTGTGTTTGCCGAGATCCAATGAATTGTGGGTTTATGAACTTGATTATCTATGAATATTATTTGATTCTTCTCTAAATTTTATATGCATGATTTGATATCTTTGCAAGTCTATTCGAATTATCGGTTTAGTTTGGCCTACTAGATTGATCTTTCTTGCAATGGGAGAAGTGCTTTGCTTTGGGTTCAATCTTGTGGTGTCCTTTCCCAGTGACAGCAGGGCCAGCAAGGCACGTATTGTATTGTTGCCATCAAGGATAAAAAGATGGGATTTATATCATATTGCTTGAGTTTATCCCTCTACATCATGTCATCTTGCCTAATGCGGTACTCCGTTCTTATGAACTTTATACTCTAGATGCATGCTGGATAGAGGTCGATGAGTGGAGTAATAGTAGTAGATGCAGAATCGTTTCGGTCTACTTGACATGGACGTGATGCCTATATTGATGATCATTTCCTTAGATATCATCATAACTATGCGCTTTTCTACCAATTGCTCGACAGTAATTTGTTCACCCACCATAATACATGCAATCTTGAGAAAAGCCACTAGTGAAACCTATGGTCCCTAGGTCTACTTTACATCATATAAGTTTCTGATCTACAGTTCTAGTTTACTATTTATTTTGCAATCTTTATTTTCCAATCTATACCACAAAAATACAAAAAATATTTATCTTATTATCTCTATCAGATCTCACTTTCGTAAGTGACCGTGAAGGGATTGACAACCCCTTTATCGCGTTGGTTGCAAGGTTCTTGTTTGTTTGTGCAGGTAGTAGGTGACCTGCGTGTAGTCTCCTACTGGATTGAGACCTTGGTTCTCAAAAACTGAGGGAAATACTTATGCTACTTTGCTGCATCACCCTTTGCTCTTCAAGGGAAAACCAACGCATGCTCAAGAGGTAGCACGCCCACCCCCTGGGCGCGCCCCCTATCTTGTGGGCCCCCTGAGGCTCCACCGACCTCAACTCCAATTCTATATATTCATGTTCGGGGAGAAAAAAAATAAGAGAGAAGGATTCATTGCATTTTACGATACGGAGCCGCCGCCAAGCCGTAATCTCTCTTGGGAGGGCTGATCTGGAGTCCGTTCGGGCTATGTAGAGGAGAATCTGTCGCTATCGTCATCATCAACCTTCCTCCATCACCAATTACATGATGTTCACCGCCGTGCATGAGTATCCATCGTAGGCTTGCTAGACGGTGATGGGTTGGATGAGATTTATCCTGTAATCGAGTTAGTTTTGTTAGGGTTTGATCCCTAGTGTCCATTATGTTCTGAGATTGATGTTGCTATGACTTTGCTAAGCTTAATGCTTGTCACTAGGGCCCGAGTGACATGATTTAATATATGAACCTATTATGTTTTCATGAATATATGTGAGTTCTTGATCCTATTTTGCAAGTCCATAGTCACCTACTATGTGTTATGATCCGCTAACCCCGAAGTGACAATAATCGAGACCACTCCCGGTGATGACTATAGTTTGAGGAGTTCATGTATTCACTAAGTGTTAATGCTTTGGTCCGGTACTCTATTAAAAGGAGGCCTTAATATCCCTTAGTTTCCAATAGAACCCCGCTGCCACGGGAGGGTAGGACAAAAGATGTCATGCAAGTTCTTTTCCATAAGCACGTATGACTATATTCGGAATACATGCCTACATTACATTGATGAACTGGAGCTAGTTTCGTGTCACCCTATGTTATAACTGTTGCATGAGGAATCGCATCCGACATAATTATCCATCACTGATCCATTGCCTACGAGCTTTTCATATATTGATATTTGCTTAGTTACTTTTTCGTTGCCACTGTTACAATCACTACAAAACCAATACTGTTACTTTTGCCACTGTTACTGTTACTTCCATATTACTTTGCTACCAAATACTTTGCTGCATATATTAAGTCTTTCAGGTGCGGCTGAATTGACAACTCAACTGTTAATACTTGAGAATATTCTTTGGATCCCCTTGTGTCGAATCAATAAATTTGGGTTGAATACTCTACCCTCGTAAACTATTGTGATCCCCTATACTTGTGGGTTATCAGGCGCCGCCGGCGACATCTCCACAGCGGCTCTCCCCCAGTGCGAGGCTCCCTCAGCGGCTGTGTCCGCAGCAGCTCCGGCACTCCCTCGCTCGCGCTGCGGCTCTGCTGCTGTTGTTGCTGCTATGGCTCTCGCTCACTCGCGCTGCTGCTGCTCCGCCTCTCGCTCGCTCGCACTGTTGCTCTGCTCTTCCCCTCGCTCGTGCTTCTGATCTGCTCTTGCTCTCGCTCGCACTACTGATGCTACTACACGGGCTGCTGCACCTACACGAGTTGCTGCCCTAGCTCTAATTCGCGTTGTTGCTCCTGGCGCTGCAGCTCCGGCTGCTGTCTGCTACCGTGTTCGCCGTTGATCACCTGCTGATTTAGATCATTGTTTATCTACTACTAGTGCTCGAGCAGCCTAAACTACATGTGAAGTGCATCTCTACTACAAGTGCGTTCAGTTTCGACAGTAACATTTAGATTTCACAATAAATTTTAGTTTCGACAGTTAAGTTCAGAGTCAACAGTTTTACCTCATCTGCTGTAGTCAGGTGTTTTTTGGTGATGTAAATTTTACATCTATCACTTTTTGGTAATGTATTTTACATCATTTATTGGAGATGCTATTAGAATACCAGTTGAGATTAACGATGTCTGTCTTGTACTGCTTCAGCCTCTACGTCTTACAACTTGTTGGAGCTCCTACAACGATGAAACCATCCATCACAATAGAGCAGTGCCCTAGACGCCGTCTATAGATGCCTCAGATCTTCCTCCACACCTCCGACAGCCACCTCTGCTGCAACTTCTTCAGTGAATGATGCTGAGGTCGGCACGGCTACGGCAAACAGGTTGTACACTTTTCGCATCACTTATTACTCTACATTCATGTCGATCCATTAGGGCTATTTTGGTTCAAAGGAAGAAGTGAAGGGAAAATATAGCAATAGGAAATTTTCCTATGGCACTCTACTATTCAATTATTCATATATTTCATTGAAAGGAATGGAGCAAAACATCCACCTGGACCTATTTTTCAAAATCCTATGCATGAAAACAAGACCAAGAACATTAGCGGCAGAATAACATTCTAACTGTACACACCTTCATATGGTTTCACTTTAATTTGGCCATGTTTCTTTGCATTCCTCTGCTCTTCCAATTCTTGTGAACCAAACACCCAAGTTGACAGAAATCTTGTGTTTACAAATGCTCTGTTTCTCACGTGCATTCCTACCCTATTCCGGTGTTTTTCCTATCCCTGCGTTTTTGGAATCCGGCAAGCCAAAGGAGCCCTTACAGAATTACTTCAATTACAGATAGGTGTCGAAGAAAACTTTGCGTGGTTTGTCTTACTCCTGCCGCGATGTTGTCCACCTCACCTGAGTTGCTCCATTGACAAAAGCGTCCACCAAACCAGACATCACGACTCCTGACCATCTTTCGCCGCCTCAGACCTCCTTCCGTGCCGCCGGCACCCACCGCAACTGCATCACCATCATCGACTCAACAGATGAGCCCGAGGAGTACATGGGTCCACAAGAGAGGTCACACTCTTTTGTTTCTGCTTACGTTATGGATTGCTTAATATTACTTGCTACTTTATTGTCATGTTCACCTCTTATACTCCAAGTCAGGTCCAAATTAATGTTCAAACTTGAGTTTTAAAATTACTTGTGGGGCACATATCAAGGCAGCAATGAATAGTATCTCTGTCTATTATCTGGTTCACCTAGGGTATGTCTATGTTGTTTATCTTGGGTGGGAAACAAGTAGTAAAGCAATCATCATCTATCCTTTTTATCAAATTAAAGCTATCATCAGCCTGCTATCATTATTTTTGGATCCATCCACTAGTTGTTACCATCACTCTAGATTTCTTCATGCTCTCCTTACATAATCTCACTAGATTTTTTTCGTATGCATGTCAGATATTATACACAATCATGCTGAACATGTAGAGAAAAAGAGAAGAATTTTGCGCGGCAATACAATGTCATGCAGACATCGCTCCATGGTGGGTTCAATGGCAAACCCTCCCCCCCTCTCCAGAATGTAATCCAGAGGAAGATATCTGTTCTGAGGTGGATTCAGACGTAGCTGACCACTCCTATTTACCCCCAAGGTGTTTGCTCTAACTTGGCATGATGATGTTGGTCATATCATGCATATGTTGTCTTGCAGCGCCCACTTTCGACATCATACATGTCATCTGCTTAGTTTAGACATGTTCTGTAATGCCACCTATTTAGTTTCTATATCATATATGTGAATTATGCGGTCTCCTCTCTTTTAGCCATCCATAATATATGTGTGTAACATCCCAAATTTTCAATTTGGAATGTTCTACATAGATCATCACGCATATCATATTTTCTTGCATTTTGGTTGATCCTAGAAATTTCACGCAACTCAAGGACCCTCGAAGAGAGTTGGAGATTTCGTTATTTTCATATTTGAGTCTTCTCAAATTTTGAAAAGAGGATCATTTGATTTATTTATTTCATCTTCAACTATTTTTCCGATGTCAATATATGAGAGAGGGAAATAATATGACTTTTCCCAATTTAGGAAAAATGAAGATTTAATAAATAGATCAAGTTTTGTTTTTCCGGTGTTTGTTGCATTTTATTTGGATAGGGAAAAATGCGTGTTTTCGAAAATTTGCATTTTAGGCCCGGAGAAAAGTTCATTTTGTTCGACTCATTTTTAGGAGTCGGGGAAAATTTACTTTAGATTTTTCGGAGTTCGTGTAGATAGTTTTCTTTTGTTTTTTTTTCTGCGCGTGAAACTGATTTAAAAAAAAGTCTCCCGCAGGCCAGCCGGGCCAAGGCCTAAGCCAGCCGCCGCCGCCTCCTAGCCCCACGCGCAAGCCGAGTCCCAGAGGGACTCCAGGCCGCCGCCGCCCCCCCCCCCCCCTTGCCCCTTGCCCAAGTTACACCCCCCTCCTAGTATAAATACCCAACACCCTCCCTCTTTTCCTCCACCACCCCAAGCCCCAAGCCGCCGCCGCCTAAGCCGCGCCGCCGCCGCCTTAAGCCGCCACCGCCGCCCTTAGCCGCGTCGCGCCGCCCTAAGCCGCCGCCGCCGCCGCCTAAGCCCGCCGCCGCCTAGCCCGCCGCCGCCGGAGCCCCGCCTCACCGGAGGTAGCGCCGTGCCTCTTTTTCTTCCCCTTGGTTTGGTTTTGTTCAGAAAACCGTTCCGTTTTCTTCCGCTTCTTTTTCTTTTTCTTCTGGTTTTTGTTTCGGTTTTCTTCCGAAACCCTAGATCGGTTTTCCGTTTCCTTTTCGGTCTTTTCTTCCGAAACCCTAGTTCGGTTTCGTTCTTCTTTCGGACCGTTCGTCTCAACGAACATGATGACCGATTATTCCCAGTTAACGACGTCCGTTTGTTTAACCGTTCTTCGTTTTCTTTCTCATCGGATTTATTCCGCGTTCTCTCCGATCGCGATCTCAGATCCGATCTTCTTTCTAGTCTATCTTCTTGCTCGTTTATCGGAATCAGGTGATTCAAGCGCCTGGAGTTTCGTTTCAAAACTACCATTCCGTCTAATCAACTTAAACAAGTTTTTGCTACGGTAAAATTTGACCTAGTTTCAACTTGCTAGAACCGAGTTGTTTTCTTCCGCCGTTTGTTTTCTGTCGTTTGTTCGGTTCTTTCTCTCTTTGCAACCGGAGTTCTTAAGTTGAACTTTCTGGTTCGTTCTCTTGTTCGAGTTTTACCTGTGCATTAGATGAGTTCTTATTGTGTGCTTGTTGTTTGTCTGCGATAGATTACCCGGATTGCGCCGCCTGTTACTTCGAAACCCTAGGACTCGCGGATCATCAGCAAGGCAAGTAACACTTTGATCATACCTTTTATACAACCCATGTTTTATTGCATTAGATCAATCCTCTCACATTGCATGATTAGGATCTAATTAAATTGTGGGATGGGAAGTAGATGAGGTAGTACCTATTACCTGTATCATTATGAAACCTTTGGGAGTTACTTCTACGTTTGCTTATTATGTCATGCTATGCTAGTAGACGTGGATTGGGTGAGTGATATCCATGACAGATGTGAGTGTTGTTAATTAATGGTTTATCCAAGGTGGCTACTTAAACACACATCTAGGTGGATTGAGGCACCTGGTTTCTATCAGGACTTGCCTGTTTTATTTTGGACCGCCACCCAGGCTCAAAGGGATCATAAGATCATTCATGCTAGTAACTTCCATGTGCAGCCACAAGCCATTATGGGCTCTGGCATAGTTGAGTAAGTCGTGCGAACTCTTACAGTGGTAGACTACCAGATGTAGGGGATTAGGAGGTACGGTCTACCCGATCGTAAGGTGCTAGTGCTTCTGAAAGACTATGTCTCGGTCATCCGTTTCTCAAACACCATGTAGTGCGAGAAACCAAACGGAGGCGATCGAGTCTTGTGGGGAAAAGTGTGCAAACCTCTGCAGAGTGTAACAAACTAATCATGATTAGCCGTGTCCCCGGTTATGGACAAACTTGACTATCTAGTACTTGAATATCATGTGAATCTCATCATGTTACTCTAATTAATGTTGTTGGGTTTTAATTGTTCACTTAATTGGGATCGGAATGCTGTCAACCATTCTCGATGTTCAACTACCATGATAGTTAAATAAATTTATTCTTTTTCAGTAGGGAAAAACTGGCTTTACGCAAAACTGTAACCATAGAGCTTTCCACCAGCCATACATGCATATAGTATAGCTCATTACTGTTCATTTCTCTCTATGTGTTACCTTGCCAGCATATTCCATGTGTTGACCCGTTTTCGGGCTGCAACTTTCATGTTGCAGACTTTTCAGACAACAAGTAAGGTGTTTTAGGTCATGGTTCTATACTCAGTGATGCCGTTGGAGTTGATGGACCCATTTATCTTCCAAGTCTTCCGCTGTTATCGACACTAGATGGCCTTAAGCCATATTTATTGTAATAAGTTCTCTTTGAGACACCAATGTAATAAGTGTGTGATTGCCACTCTGCTATAAATCCTTCAAAGTACTGTGTGGTGTCAGCATTACTGATCCAGGAATGACACCAGAGCACAGTAGACTTGATCCATTCGGGTCTGGTCCCTACAGAGATGGTATCAGAGCCCACGCTGACTGTTGGACACGACCACTAAGTTAAAGCCATAGATCACTATTCTCTTCTCATTTTCTAACTCCTCATCTTTTCTACTCTTTTAGGATGACGCACGCGAAGATTAAGTACGCTCAACCGGATGAAGGCACACCTTTTGGATTTCACTTGAAGGAAGTCACTAAGTACCTGAACATTGGACTACCAAGCTTCACCGGCACATTCAACGCCACTCTGCCTGAAGAGGAGTGCTGGAAGATTCGAGCTCATGTTCCGGGAAGGACATTCGTGCCAATCACGAAGCCCATAGATAGTGTTTTCAATGCACCAACCTGGAGTCTAGGAAAGAGCATGGCAGCCCATATCACCATAGGACGCATTGGAGAAGTTTACCAAGAAGACCTCAAGGACACTATCTACCAGATTTGCGGACGCCCAGATGAACAATGGGAGTTAGTCAGCACCAAGAAGGATAGATCCATTGCAGCTTTCATCCAGGAGTTAAACCAGCACATTCGACGCCACGAGAACCAGATGTGCAATGATATGATAGATTTGAAGAATGCGAAGGCAAGGATCATCGAGCTAGAAGGAGAACTGAAGGCTACACGCAAGGACTACATGGAAGAGATCGTAGCTCTAGCAAGGCACAATTGCGATCTTAAGCGGGAGATTGAAGAACTCAAGAGGGAGTTAGCATCCAAGGAGGAAGACGAATACGTCGCATGTCCGGATAACTACATCATCATCGACGACACCGATTCGGATCCAAGTGAACCTGACTTTGAAGACGAAGCTGGAGCGGACATCATGGAGTCTTCCACCGGTTCAAATTTCTAGATGACCACCAATTAGTAGTAGTATTTCCCCCATGTAAACATTATAGTTCGAGCACTTTTGCGATAGTTAGATCGATTGTAAGCCTTTGTTTGATTGAATGAAGTGTTTTGTGTGCATTTGCTCATGTGCATTGGGGTAGTGTTTTCTCTCTAGACCTCACTCTATTCTTAAACCTCGTCTTTTCTAAACCCTCAGATGCCTCCGAGACGTGACCCCGGATTTGCCTTTCCGCCGGAGCTCACTCAGTTGATCCAGCAGCAGAATCAATTGATGCAGATGTTAGTCCAGAACCAGCAGAACAACAACAACAACAACAACCCACCACCACCACTTGTTGATCACTTAGCCCGTTTCCTTAGGCTGAATCCGCCGGTGTTTTCCAGTAGCACCGAGCCGATAGTAGCAGACGATTGGCTCCGCAAGATAGGAAGGGAGTTGACCACTGCAGGATGCACGGATGGTGAGAAAGTGAAGTTTGCTGCGCATCAGCTTGACGGACCCGCGGCAGCATGGTGGGAGAATTTCACAGCCACTTACCCAGTTGACACTGTCACATGGGATCAGTTTCGGCAAGCTTTCCGCACTGCCCATGTTTCAGCAGGAGCTATGG
Source organism: Triticum aestivum (assembly GCF_018294505.1). Taxonomy (NCBI): domain Eukaryota; kingdom Viridiplantae; phylum Streptophyta; class Magnoliopsida; order Poales; family Poaceae; genus Triticum; species Triticum aestivum. The sequence goes on from NC_057797.1 coordinate 611,161,350, forward strand.
CCATGAAGAAGCGTGAGTTTCGAAATTTACGCCAAGGAGGAAGGACAGTTGGCCAGTACGTTGATGATTTCAGCAAGTTAGCACGTTATGCCCCAGATGACGTTGCTACAGATGCAACTAAGCAGGAGAAGTTTTTAGAAGGACTGAATGATGAGTTGAGCATGCAGTTGATGGTAGCAAGTTTCAACAACTACCAGGAGTTGGTAGATCGTGCCATCATGATTGAAGGGAAGCAACAACAGATTGAGAACCGCAAGAGGAAGTAAGGACAAGGGAAGTATAACTCTGGAGCCCAGCAGAAGCCCCGTTTTACCCCAAAACCGGGATTTCAGTTTCAGCATGCCCATGGAGGAGGTAGCTCGCACAACCATAATGGCCACAAGAATGGTAATGGGAATGGAGGAAGCAACGGCCAGAATCGGACCATCCCATCAACCCCAACCAAGAGAGATCTGAGTCAAGTCACCTGTTTCAAGTGCCAGAAGACCGGACATTATGCTAATGAATGTCCTGAAGGCCAGAATGGAAATGGCAATGGAAGCTCTGGGAAGAAGCCGAACCCTTTCAACAGGGGACAGGTGAACCGCGTTAGTGTGGAGGAGGTTGAAGCTCAGCCTGATGCAGTAATAGGTAAGTTTTTGGTTAAGTCATTTACTGCACTTGTTCTTTTTGACACTGGTGCATCGCATTCATACATATCAAGGGAATTTGTGGATAAATATAACCTGCCAACCCAAGCCCTTAGGTCACCCATGTTAGTAAGCTCACCAGGAGCGGAGTTTATGGCTAGACGATGGTGTGATCGGTTACCATTAAGGATTGGTAACTATGTTTTTCCCTCAGACCTAATAGTATTGGAATCTCAAGGATTGGATGTGATATTAGGCATGGATTGGTTATCAAAGTATGAAGGGAATATTGAGTGTGCTAGTAAGTCAATTTTGCTTACCACACCAGAAGGACGAAGGATCAAGTATGTATCCTGGCATGTGCCGAAAAAGACACAAGTAAATTGCCTAACAGGAGTCGTGCAGGAGGAAGTACCAGTGGTGAAGGATTACCCTGATGTATTTCCAGAAGAGTTGCCAGGCATGCCACCGGATAGAGACATTGAGTTTTTGATTGAGTTATTGCCAGGTACAGGCCCAATATCAAAGAGACCATACCGGATGCCAGCAAAGGATTTGGTATAAATTAAGAATTAGATTAAGGAGTTACTGGAGAAAAGTTACATTCGCCCAAGTTCTTCACCTTGGGGATCACCCGTACTTCTAGTGGAAAAGAAGGATGGATCATTAAGGATGGTTGTTGATTACCGGGGATTAAATGAAGTAACCATCAAGAACAAGTACCCACTGCCAATGATTAATGATCTATTTGATCGTTTGCAAGGAGCTAAAGTGTTTTCCAAGATCGATTTGCAATCAGGGTACCATCAGTTGAAGATTTGAGAGCAGGACATACCTAAGACAGCATTCACCACAAGATATGGACTGTATGAGTATACCGTTATGTCATTTGGATTGACTAACGCACCTGCCTATTTCATGAACCTGATGAACAAAGTATTTATGGAGTTTTTGGATAAGTTCGTCGTAGTGTTCATTGATGACATTTTGGTTTATTCAAAGAATGAAGAGGAGCATAAGGAACATTTGCGTTTGGTTTTGGAGAAGTTAAGGGAACATCAGTTGTATGCCAAATTTAGCAAATGTGAGTTTTGGTTAAAGGAAGTTGGATTTCTTGGACATGTTATATCTGGAGAAGGTATAGCAGTTGACCCCACAAAGGTTGAGACCGTAACCGAATGGGAAGCACCAACGACAATTGGAGAGATCCGGAGTTTTCTTGGACTCGCAGGATACTACTGGAGATTCATTGAGAACTTTTCAAAGATTGCAAAGCCTATGACTGAATTGTTGAAGAAGGATACCAAGTTCAATTGGACTGAGGAGTGTGAGGCTAGTTTCCAGGAGTTGAAGAAACGCTTGGTTACCTCACCAGTGTTGATATTGCCAGATCAGACCAAGGATTATGAGGTGTATTGCGACGCTTCACGTCGAGGACTTGGAGCAGTGCTTATGCAGGAAGGGAGAGTTGTTTCGTATGCTTCACGACAACTGAAGCCTCATGAGTTGAATTTTGCCATGCACGATTTGGAGTTAGCAGCCGTAGTGCATGCATTGAAGACGTGGAGACATTTCCTCATTGGAAATCATTGTGAGGTGTACACGGATCACAAGAGTTTGAAGTACATTTTCACGCAAAAGGAGTTGAATCTCAGACAAAGGAGATGGTTGGAGCTCATCAAAGATTATGATATGATATTGCATTACCATCCCAGAAAAGCTAATGTAGTAGCTGATGCATTGAGCCGTAAGAGCCATGTCAATACGTTAATGACGGGAGAAATACCCAAGGAGTTAGCAGAAAACCTTCGTGAGCTATGTTTGGAAATAGTTCCGAGAGGCTATGTAGCAGCATTGGAGATTCAGTCAACATTGATGGATAAAATTAGAGAGGCTCAGAAATCTGACAAGGAGATTGCTTCTATAAAGGAGAAACTGAGCAAAGGAAAAGCTAAAGGATTTCGTGAGGATGAGCACGATACCCTATGGTTTGAGGACCGTGTTTATGTGCCAAATGACTCGGAGATCAGGAAGTTGATTCTGCAAGAGGCACATGATTCACCATATTCGATTCACCCAGGAAATACCAAGATGTATTTGGATTTGAAGGAACTGGTGGACCGGAATGAAGAAGGATATTGCAGCATATGTAGCAGTTTGTGATGTGTGCCATAGAGTAAAGGCAGAACATCAGAAGTCAGCAGGATTGTTGCAACCATTGCCAATACCCGAATGGAAGTGGGATAAGATAGGCATGGATTTCATCACAGGACTACCCAGGACAAAGGCCGGCTATGACTCGATATGGGTAGTAGTTGATCGTTTGACGAAGGTAGCACATTTCATACCAATTAAGACCACTTACACCAGTGCTAAGTTGGCAAAGATATACATGACTAGGATCATTTGTGTGCATGGAGTTCCAAGGAGTATCACATCAGATAGAGGAACCCAATTTACCTCAAAGTTTTGGAATCAGTTGCATGAAACTTTGGGAACCAGACTAGAGTTCAGCACAGCTTTTCACCCACAGACGGATGGACAGACTGAGAGAGTCAATCAGATTTTGGAAGATATGCTGAGAGCTTGTGCACTAGATTATGGATCTAGTTGGGACGATAACTTGCCGTATGCGGAGTTTTCTTATAACAATAGTTATCAAACCAGTTTGAAGATGGCACCTTTAGAAGCTTTATACGGAAGGAGGTGCAGGACACCATTGTCATGGGACGAAGTTGGAGACCTTCAATTCTTTGGACCAGATTTGATTAAGGAGTCTGAACGGAAAGTTAAGTTGATTCGTGATAGGCTCAAGGTAGCCCAGTCCAGGCAGAAGAGCTACGCCGATTCTAAACGCAAGGAGACAGTTTACGAAACTGGAGACAGAGTTTATCTTAGAGTATCCCCACTTCGAGGAGTTAAGCACTTTGGAGTTAAGGGAAAATTAGCACCGCGTTTCGTTGGACCGTATAAGATTTTGCAACGTATGGGAGAAGTCGCTTATAAGTTAGAATTACTAGAGGGACTGTCAGGAGTTCATGATGTATTCCACGTTTCTCAGCTGAAGAAATGTCACGCCGAGATGGCGGAGGTACCGCTAAGAGATACAGTACCGCTTGAAGCGATTCAGTTGAAGGATGACTTAACATATGAGGAGAAGCCAGTCAAGATTCTCGATTATGCCAGTAGAGTTACTCGCAGCAAGGTTATCAAATTTTGCAAAGTTCAGTGGAACCACCACTCAGAGGATGAAGCCACCTGGGAGAGAGAAGAAGATTTGCTCAAGGACCACCCTCACCTATTTTCTAGCCAACCCGAATCTCGAGGGCGAGATTCATCTTAAGGGGGGTAGGTTTGTAACATCCCAAATTTTCAATTTGGAATGTTATACATAGATCATCATGCATATCATATTTTCTTGCATTTTGGTTGATCCTAGAAATTTCACGCAACTCAAGGACCCTCGGAGAGAGTTGGAGATTTCGTTATTTTCATATTTGAGTCTTCTCAAATTTTGAAAAGAGGATCATTTGATTTATTTATTTCATCTTCAACTATTTTTCCGATGTCAATATATGAGAGAGGGAAATAATATGACTTTTCCCAATTTAGGAAAAATGAAGATTTAATAAATAGACCAAGTTTTGTTTTTCCGGTGTTTATTGCATTTTATTTGGATAGGGGAAAATGCGTGTTTTCGAAAATTTGCATTTTAGGCCCGGAGAAAAGTTCATTTTGTTCGACTCATTTTTAGGAGTCGGGGAAAATTTACTTTAGATTTTTCGGAGTTCGTGTAGATAGTTTTGTTTTGTTTTTTTTCTGCGCGTGAAACCGATTTAAAAAAAAGTCTCCCGCAGGCCAGCCGGGCCAAGGCCTAAGCCAGCCGCCGCCGCCTCCCAGCCCCTCGCGCAAGCCGAGTCCCAGAGGGACTCCAGGCCGCCGCCGCCCCCCCCCCCTTGCCCCTTGCCCAAGTTACACCCCCTCCTAGTATAAATACCCAACACCCCCCCTCTTTTCCTCCACCACCCCAAGCCCCAAGCCGCCACCGCCTAAGCCGCGCCGCCGCCGCCTTAAGCCGCCGCCGCCGCCCTTAGCCGCGCCGCGCCACCCTAAGCCGCCGCCGCCTAAGCCCGCCGCCGCCTAGCCCGCCGCCGCCGGAGCCCCGCCTCGCCGGAGGTAGCGCCGCGCCTCTTTTTCTTCCCCTTGGTTCGGTTTTTTTAGAAAACCATTCCGTTTTCTTCCGATTCTTTTTCTTTTTCTTCTGGTTTTTGTTTCGGTTTTCTTCCGAAACCCTAGATCGGTTTTCCGTTTTCTTTTCGGTCTTTTCTTCCAAAACCCTAGTTCGATTTTGTTCTTCTTTCGGACCGTTCGTCTCAACGAACGTGATCACCGATTATTCCCGGTTAACAACGTCCATTCGTTTAACCGTTCTTCGTTTTCTTTCTCGTCGGATTTATTCCGCGTTCTCTCCGATCGCGATCTCAGATCCGATCTTCTTTCTAGTCTATCTTCGCGCTTGTTTATCGGAATTAGGTGATTCAAGCGCCTGGAGTTTTGTTTCGGAACCGCCGTTCCATCTAATCAACTTAAAAAAGTTTTTGCTACGGTAAAATTTGACCTAGTTTCAACTTGCTAGAACCGAGTTGTTTTCTTCCGCCGTTTGTTTTCCGTCGTTTGTTCGGTTCTTTCTCTCTTTGCAACCGGAGTTCTTAAGTTGAACTTTCTGGTTCGTTCTCTTGTTCGAGTTTTACCTGTGCATTAGATGAGTTCTTATTGTGTGCTTGTTGTTTGTCTGTGATAGATTACCCGGATTGCGCCGCCTGTTACTTCGAAACCCTAGGACTCGCGGATCATCAGCAAGGCAAGTAACACTTTGATCATACCTTTTCTACAACCCATGTTTTATTGCATTAGATCAATCCTCTCACATTGCATGATTAGGATCTAATTAAATTGTGGGATGGGAAGTAGATGAGGTAGTACCTATTACCTGTATCATTATGAAACCTTTGGGAGTTACTTCTATGTTTGCTTATTATGCCATGCTATGCTAGTAGACGTGGATTGGGTGAGTGATATCCATGACAGATGTGAGTGTTGGTAATTAATGGTTTATCTAAGGTGGCTACTTAAACACACATCTGGGTGGATTGAAGCACCTGGTTTCTATCAGGACTTGCCTGTTTTATTTTGGACCGCCACCCAGGCTCAAAGGGATCATAAGATCATTCATGCTAGTAACTTCCGTGTGCAGCCACAAGCCATTATGGGCTCTGGCATAGTTGACTAAGTCGTGCGAACTCTTACAGTGGTGGACTAGCAGATGTAGGGGATTAGGAGGTACGGTCTACCCGATCGTAAGGTGCTAGTGCTTCTGAAAGACTATGTCTCGGTCATCCGTTTCTCAAACACCATGTAGTGCGAGAAACCAAACGGAGGCGATCGAGTCTTGTGGGGAAAAGTGCGCAAACATGTGCAGAGTGTAACAAACTAATCATGATTAGCCGTGTCCCCGGTTATGGACAAACTTGAGTATCTAGTACTTGAATATCATGTGAATCTCATCATGTTACTCTAATTAATGTTGTTGGGTTTTAATTGTTCACTTAATTGGGATCGGAATGCTGTTAACCATTCTCGATGTTCAACTACCATGATAGTTAAATAAATTTATTCCTTTGCAGTAGGGAAAAACTGGCTTTACGCAAAACTGTAACCATAGAGCTTTCCACCAGCCATACGTGCATATAGTATAGCTCATTACTGTTCATTTCTCTTTATGTGTTACCTTGCCAGCATATTCCATGTGCTGACCCGTTTTCGAGCTGCAACTTTCATGTTGCAGACTTTTCAGACGACGAGTAAGGTGTTTTAGGTCATGGTTCTATACTCAGTGATGCCGTTGGAGTTGATGGACCCATTTATCTTCCAAGTCTTCCGCTGTTATCGACACTAGATGGCCTTAAGCCATATTTATTGTAATAAGTTCTCTTTGAGACACCGATGTAATAAGTGTGTGATTGCCACTCTGCTATAAATCCTTCGAAGTACTGTGTGGTGTCAGCATTACTGATCCAGGGATGACACCGGAGCACGGTAGACTTGATCCATTCGGGTCTGGTCGCTACAATGTGAAATATGCAATGCCATCCTGCTTAACCAGGCATCATATATTTGAATGATATCTTGCCAATCCTTTTCTTCATTACATTTCCATTTGTCGACATTGTTTGTACATTAAGTACTCTTCCCGTGAATCAGCCATTTGAGTGGGTGATGGAAAAATCTTGAGTGAAAACAAGGTCTTGAGAGCAGAGAGTGCTACCTATCAAAGCAAATCTCTTGTTGGGTCCTGATAGCTCCTCAGAGATGGATTTAGAGACAGATGACCAGTCCTATTCCCCCACCGAGGTGTATGCTCTAACTTGACACGGTTATACTGCTCATATCATGCATATGGTGTCTTGCATTGCATAGTTTAGACATCATATACACCATGTTCTTAGTTCAGACATCATATATGCGAATGTCGTCTGCTTAGTATATAAATCACATATGTGAATTAAATCATGTGATCCTGATTACTTAGATAACATGTATGTGAATGTCATCCGAACATGTTTACTAAAGCATCATATAATTATCTCATGCCATCTTGTTTAGTTAGTCATCATATCTTTGATTTATGTCATGCTATGCTATCCAGTTTACATAGACATCATATATGTGAAATTATGTCATGCTATCCTTTTTAGTTAAACAATATACATGTCAACTATTTCATGCCTTCTTTTTTCCATACTATCTATTGCATCTGTCTCTCATACAAGGTCTGTACATTCAACTATGTTTCCTGTTTATCAGCCATTTGAATTGGAGCAGGTGATGGCAGTATCTAGCGGAGTAAGAACATGGTCTTCAAATAAAACAGTGCTACCTCTTGGTGGAGATAGCACCCCGGTTGTACATGCACGAGAACGCCCTACCACACATAACACAAACTCTCACAGATTGTACCCCTACTACGATGGACAGAGAACCAGCTTCACCCAATCTAACCCCAATCCCAATAGATAGTAACCTAGTTCCTGCTGACACAACACTATCTCCACCACAGAGCTCTCAAACAAGAGCAGTTAGTAAGGCAGCTCCAGTGCCCAAAGCGCCAGTACTACCACGATGAACCCCAACTCCACCAGTTACTACACATATTCCTGTGGAGGAAGCACAACCATCCATTCGTAGTTTAGCATCTATCACATTTGATGTTGTTAAATCCTATGTGCGTATCTTCCCATCATGGAAATATTATACTGAAGATGAAGCAAAATGCCAGTTGCAGGTGTTCGTCCAGGAGTTATGTTTAAGTAATGTTATTCATGGCAATTATTTTGCTTTGCCCATACATTCTACCTCCATGATGGTTATAATACCGCAAATTTTCCCACTTTTGTCTATAGAGAAGGACCGATTTGGAAACTCAGGATGAGGTAACCTGTGCTAATACCTCTACTATCTTCAAGAATGCTTGGTGGTAGTATCGGAATTACCTAAAGAAAACGTACTTCACTGGCAAAGAAACTCATCAAATTCTCTTACGTTCTCCTGAGACATATTTACACGACGATGACTGGGAACGCCTTGTCCTATACTGGTCCCGAACCAAGAATGTGTCAAGGTCTATGAGCTCATTTTTTATTTTTAAGTACTATATGCATGTGTCTTACTGTACTCTGTTCGTGAAGAACAAATGCTTAAACCTGAAGAACAATTGTTCTCATTTAAGATTCAATTGCTATCGTGCATACTACTTTGCTCTTGTATCACTGTATTTACTCATACAAATTTAATTTTAAATTGAAGGATCCAATCAAAACTTCAATGGCACAACATGTATGTTTAAGCATGTTTCTTTAATAGGTTTGCTCTTATAAATAGCTATGTTGATTTTGTAACATCCCAAATTTTCAATTTGGAATGTTATACATTAGATCATCATGCATATCATTTTTTTTCTTTGCATTTGTTGATCCTAGAAATTTCACACAACTCAAGGACCCTCGGAGAGAGTTGGAGATTTCGAAATTTTCGTATTTGAGTTCTCTCAAAACTATGAAAAAGAGGATCATTGGATTTATTTATTTAATCTTCAAATATTTTTCCAATATCAAAAATAAGAGAGGGAATAATATGACTTTCCCAAAATTTAGGAAAAATGAAGATTTAATAAATAAATCAAATTTTGGATTTTTCTCGAAGTTTATTGCCTTAGGGAAAAATGTGTGTTTTCAAAAATTGCATTTTAGGTCCCCGAGTAAAGTTCATTTTGTTTGACTCATTTTTAGGAGTCGGGGAAAATTTACTTTATTAATTTTGGAGTCCGGTAGATTTTCTTTTCTGTATTTTTTCTGCGCGCGAAAACGATTTAAAAAAAAACTGTAGCGCCTTGGGCCAAAGGCCCAAGCCACCAAGCCGCCGGCCGGCCAGGAGGCCAAGGCCACCGCGCATGCGCGCAAGCGCCAGGGAGCCGCCGCCGCTTCTTTTGCCTAGTCCTAGTAGGACTCTTGTCCTATGTTCGTTTATTCCTTATCTATTCCTAGATCTTTTCTCTTTTGTTTCCTAATCCTAGTCTATTTCTTGTCCCCTACCCCAAGCAAAACCCTCCCCCTCCCCAATATAAATACCCAAGCACCCCCCCTCCAACACATCAAACCAACACCTCTCCTCTCCTCTCCTCCTCCGCAGCAGCAGCGCAGCACCACCACCGCGCCGCCGCCCTACACCGCCGCCGCCCCTCACCACCGCCGCCGCCCCTCACCAGCGCCGCCGCCCTACACCGCCACCGCCGCTTGCCACCGCCACCGCCAAGTGCTGCCGCCGCCACCCAATGCCGCCGCCGCCGGAGCCCCTCGCCTCTTCGAGGTACTAGCCCCGCGCCGCGTCACCTTTTCTTTCCTTGGTTCGGTTTTTGTAAATCGTTCCGGTTTTTGTTCTGGTTTCCGTTCCGGTTTTTCGTTTCGGTTTTCTTTCCGAAACCCTAGATCGATTTTTCTCGCCGGTTTTTCTTTCCGGTTTTGTTTAGCAAGCGTTCACCGGACCGTTCGTCCTAACGAACGTGATCACCGGTTTGCCTCGGTTAATGAACGTCCGTTCAACCGTTCGTCGTTTTCTTTCTCATCGGATTATTCCGCTATTTTTCTGATAGCGATTTCAGATCCGATTTTCTTTCTAGTCTATCTTCTCGCTCGTTTATCGGAATCAGGTGATTCAAGCGCCTGGAGTTTCATCTCGAAACCGCCGTTCCATCTAATCAACTTTAACTAAGTTTTGCTATGGTAAAATTTGACCTAGTTTCAACTTGCTAGAACCGAGTTGTTCTCTTTCGCCATTTGTTTCGGTTTCTTTGTTCGGTTCTTTCTTTCTTCTCAACCGGAGTTCTTAAGTTGAACTTTCTGGTTCGTTCTCTTGTTCGAGTTTTACCTATGCATTAGATGAGTACTTATTGTATGCTTGTTGTTTGTCTGTGATAGATCACCCGGAGTGCGCCACTTGTTACTTCGAGTCTTTAGGTTTCGCGGATCGTCAGCAAGGCAAGTAACACTTTGATCATACCTTTTCTACAACCCAGTTTTTATGCATTAGATCAATCCTCAAACATTGCATGATTAGGATCTAATTAAATTGTGGGATGGGAAGTAGATGAGGTAGTACCTATTACCTGTTTTACTTATGAAACCTTTGGGAGTTACTTCTACGTTTGCTTATTATGCCATGCTATGCTAGTAGACGTGGATTGGGTGAGTGATATCCATGACAGATGTGAGTTTGTTAATTAAAGGTTTATCTAAGGTGGCAACCTAAATACACATCTGGGTGGATTGAGGCACCTAGAGTTCCCAGGACTTGCTTGTTTTTATTGGACCGCCACCCAGGCTCAAAGGGATCATGAGATAATTCATACTAGTAACTTACGTGTGCAGCCACAAGCCATTATGGGCTCTGGCATAGTTGACTAAGTCGTGCGAACTCTTATAGTGGTGGACTAGCAGATGTAGGGGATGTAGGTGTACCGGTCCACCCATCGTAAGGTGCAAGCGCTTCTGAAAGACTGTGTCTCGGCCATCCGTTTCTCAAACACCATGTAGTGCGAGAAACCAAACGGAGGCGATCGAGTCTTGTGGGGAAAAGTGCGCAAACCTCTGTAGAGTGTACAAACTAATCATGATTAGCCGTGTCCCCGGTTATGGACATCTTGAGTATCTAGTACTTGAATATCTTTATGAATCTCAACATGTTACTTCTAATTAATATTGTTGGGTTTTTAATGAGTACTTTTAATTGGGATTGAGAATGCTGTCAACCATTCTCAATGTTTCACAACCACCATGATAGTTAAAAAAATTTATTCCTTTGTAGTAGGGAAAAATTGGCTTTACGCAAAACTGTAACCATAGAGCTTTTCCACCAGCCAAATATGCATGTAGTATAGCCAATACTCATTACCTCTCTCTATGTGTTACATTGCCAGCATATTCCATGTGCTGACCCGTTTTCGGGCTGCAACTTTTCATGTTGCAGACTTTTCAGACGATGAATAAGGTGCTTTTAGGTCGTGGTTCTATACTCAGTGATGCCGTTGGAGTTGATGGACTCACTTATCTTCCAAGTCTTCCGCTGTTATCGTTATTAGATGGCCTTAAGCCATGATTATTATAACAAGTTCTTTTTGAGCCATCGATGTAATAAGTGTGTGATTGCAACTCTGCTGTAAAGCCTCGATGTACTGTGTGGTGTCAGCATTACTGATCCAGGGATGACACCATAGCACAGTAGACGTGATCCATTCGGGTCAGGTCGCTACAGAGATGGTATCAGAGCACACGCTGACTATAGGACACGACCACTAAGTTAAAGCCATAGATCACTATTCTCTTCTCATTTTCTAACTCCTCATCTTTTCTACTCCTTTAGGATGAAGGACGCGAAGATTAAGTACGCTCAACCAGATGAAGGCACACCTTTAGACTTCCTTCAAGCGAAATCCAGAAGTCACCAAGTACCTGAACATTGGATTACCAAGCTTCACGGGAACCTTCAACGCCACTCTGCCTGAAGAGGAGCGCTGGAAGATTCAAGCTCATGTTCCGGGAAGGACATTCGCCCCAATCACCAAGCCCATAGATAGTGTTTTCAGTGCACCAACTTGGAGTCTGGGAAAGAGCATGGCAGCTCATATCACCATGGGACGCATTGGAGAAGTTTATCAAGAAGACCTCAAGGACACTATCTACCAGATTTGTGGACGTCGGAATGAACAATGGGAGATAGTCAGCACCAAGAAGGACAGATCCATTGCAGCTTTCATCCAAGAGTTAAACCAGCACATTCGACGCCAGGAGAACCAGATGTGCAATGATATGATAGAGTTGAAGAATGCAAAGGGAAGGATCATCGAACTTGAAGGAGAGATGAAGACTCTACGCAAGGACTACATGGACGAGATCGTAGCTGTCGTAAGGCACAATAACGATCTTAAGTATGAGATTGAAGAACTCAAGAAGAAATTGGAGCTCAAGAATGAAGACAAGTACGTCGACTGTCCGAGCAACTACATCATCATCGACGACACCGATTCGGACCCAAGCGAGCCCGACTTTGAAGACGAAGCTGGAGCGGACATCATGGAGTCTTCCACTGGTTCAAATTAATAGATGACCCCCACATATTAATAGTATTCCCTCCATGTAAACATTATAGTACACGCACCTTTGCGATAGTTGGACCGTTGTATGCCCTTTGATTGAATGAATGAAGTGATTTTGTGTGCAATTGTCTCATGAGCATTCGGGTAGTGTTTTCTCCCTAGACCTCACTCTATTCTTAATTTCTCGTCTTTTCTAAACCCTTTAGATGCCTCCGAGACGCAACCCCGAGTTTGTTTTCCCGCCAGAGATCACCTAGTTGATCCAGCAGCAGAACACTTTGATTCAGACATTGGTACAGAACCAAGGCAACCACAACAACAACCCACCACCACCACCACCTGGGGATCACTTGACTCGTTTCCTTAGGCTGCATCCACCGGTGTATTCTAGTAGCACCGAGACGATTGTAGCAGATGATTGGCTCCGCAAGATAGGAAGGGAGTTGACCACTGCAGGATGCACAGATGGTGAGAAGGTGAAGTTTGCTGCACACCAGCTTGATGGACCCGCAGCAGCATGGTGGGAGAATTTCACAGCCACTTACCCTGTAGACACTGTCACATGGGATCAGTTTCAGCAAGCTTTCCGCACTGCCCATGTTTCAGCAGGAGCTATGGCCATGAAGAAGCGTGAGTTTCGCAACTTACACCAAGGAGGAAGGACTGTTGGCCAGTATGTGGATGATTTTAGTAAGTTAGCACGTTATGCCCCAGATGACGTTGCTACAGACGCAACTAAGCAGGAGAAGTTTCTGGAAGGACTAAATGATGAGTTAAGCCTGCAGTTGATGGTAGCAAGATTCAATAACTACCAGGAGTTGGTAGACCGCGCCCTCATGATTGAAGGAAAGCAGCAGCAGATTGAGAACCGCAAGAGGAAGTATGGACAGGGGAAGTTTAACTCTGGAGCCCAGCATAAGCCCCGTTATACCCCTAAACAGGGAGTGCAGTTTCAGCATACCCATGGAGGAAGTAGTTCGCACAACCATAATGGCCACAAGAATGGTAATGGAAATGGAGGAAGCAACGGCCAGAACCGGACCCCACCAACAACCCCAGCCAAGAAAGACTTGAGCCATGTCACCTGTTACAAGTGTTCCAAGACCGGACATTATGCAAGTGACTGTCCTGAAGGCCAAGGTGGAAATGGAAGCTCTGGAAAGAAGCCAAACCCTTTCAATAGGGGACAGGTGAACCACATTGATGTGGAGGAGGTTGAAGCTCAGCCCGATGCAGTAATCGGTAAGTTTTTGGTTAAGACATTTACTGCACTTGTTCTTTTCAATACTGGTGCATCGCATTCATACATATCAAGGGGATTTGTGGAGAAGTATAGTCTGTCTACTCAGATTCTTAAAACCCCTATGCTAGTAAGCTCACCAGGAGCAGAGTATATGGCCAAACAAGGATGTTTTCAAGTGCCATTGAGTATAGGAAGGCATGTGTTCCCGACGGATTTGATCGTTCTAGAATCCCAAGGATTGGATGTGATTCTAGGTATGGATTGGCTGTCGATGTATGGAGGAAACATCGATTGCACAAGTAAGACGATTTTGCTCATAATGCCAGAAGGAAGAAGGATTAAGTATGTATCACGGCATGAGCCGAGGAGAGTTCATGTAAATTGCCTATCAGGAGTTGTGCAGGAAGAGGTGCCAGTAGTGAAGGATTATCCTGATGTATTTCCTAAGGAATTGCCAGGAATGCCACCGGATAGAGACATTGAGTTTTTGATTGAGCTATTGCCAGGTACAGGCCCAATATCGAAGCGACCGTACCGGATGCCAGCAAAGTTTGGTGGAAATTAAGAATCAGATTAAGGAGCTGTTGGATAAAGGTTATATACGCCCAAGTTCTTCGCCTTGGGGATCACCCGTACTGTTAGTGGAGAAGAAGGATGGATCGTTAAGGATGGTTGTTGATTATCGTGGATTGAATGAAGTAACAATCAAGAACAAGTACCCACTACCGATGATAAATGATCTGTTTGATCGTTTGCAAGCAACTAAAGTGTTTTCCAAGATCGATTTGTGATCAGGGTACCATCAGTTGAAGATTCGAGAACAGGACATACCTAAGACAGCGTTCACCACAAGATATGGACTGTATGAGTACACCGTTATGTCATTTGGACTGACTAACGCACCGGCCTATTTCATGAACCTGATGAACAAAGTGTTTATGGAGTTTTTGGATAAGTTCGTCGTGGTGTTCATTGATGATATTTTGGTTTTCTCGAAGAATGAAGAGGAACATAAGGAACATTTGCGATTGGTTTTGGAGAAGCTAAGGGAACATCAGTTATATGCCAAGTTCAGCAAATGTGAGTTTTGGCTAAAGGAAGTTGGATTTCTTGGACACGTTATATCTGGAGAAGGTATAGCAGTTGACCCCACAAAGGTTGAGACCGTAACCAATTGGGAAGCACCAACGATAGTTGGAGAGATCCGGAGTTTTCTTGGACTCGCAGGATACTACCGGAGATTCATTGAGAATTTCTCAAGGATTGCAAAGCCTATGACGGAGTTGTTGAAGAAGGATACCAAGTTCATATGGACTGAGGACTGTGAGGCAAGTTTTCAGGAGTTGAAGAAAAGATTGGTTACCTCACCAGTGCTAATTTTGCCAGATCAGACCAAGGATTATGAGGTGTATTGCGACGCTTCACGTCGAGGACTTGGAGCAGTGCTTATGCAGGAAGGAAGAGTTGTTTCGTATGCTTCACGACAACTGAAACCCCATGAATTAAATTATGCCACACATGAGTTTGAGTTAGCAGCCGTAGTGCATGCATTGAAGACATGGAGACATTTCCTCATTGGAAATCATTGTGAGGTATACACGGATCACAAGAGTTTGAAGTACATTTTCACGCAGAAGGAGTTAAACCTTAGACAAAGGAGATGGTTGGAGCTCATCAAGGATTATGACACGAGATTGCATTATCATCCCAGAAAGGCTAATGTAGTAGCTGACGCATTGAGCCGTAAGAGCCATGTCAATACGCTATTGACGGGAGAAATACCAAAGGAGTTAGCAGAAGATCTTCGTGAGCTATGTTTAGAAATAGTTCCGAGAGGCTATGTAGCAGCATTGGAGATTCAGTCTACCTTACTGGATAAAATCAGAGAAGCTCAGAAAAAGGACAAAGAGATCGCGGATATAAAGGAGAAAATGAGCGAAGGAAAAGCAAAGGGATTTTGTGAGGATGAGCACGATATCCTATGGTTTGAGGACCGTGTATATGTGCCAAATGACCCGGAGATCAGGAAGTTGATACTGCAAGAGGCACATGATTCACCCTATTCGATTCACCCAGGAAATACCAAGATGTATTTGGATTTGAAGGAAACATTCTGGTGGACCGGAATGAAGAAGGATATCGCGGAGTATGTAGCAGTTTGCGATGTATGTCAGAGAGTGAAGGCAGAACATCAGAAGCCAGCAGGATTGTTGCAGCCATTGCCAATACCCGAATGGAAGTGGGATAAACTAGGCATGGATTTCATCACGGGATTGCCAAAGACTCGTTCAGGCTATGATTCGATTTGGGTTATAGTCGACCGCTTGACGAAGGTAGCGCATTTCATTCCAGTTAAGACTACCTATAGCAGTGCTAAGTTGGCAAAGATATACATGACCAGAATTGTGTGTTTGCACGGAGTTCCGAGGAGTATCGTATCAGATAACAGTTTCGTCCCATGACAACAGTTACGAAGTTGGAGACCGTTAGTTGTTTGGACCAGATTTGATTAAGGAGTTTGAACAGAAAGTTAAGTTGATTCGCGACAGGCTCAAGGTAGCCCAGTCCAGACAGAAAAGCTATGCGGATTCAAAATGCAAAGCAATAGAATATGAAGTTGGAGACAGAATTTATCTTAGAGTATCCCCACTTCGAGGAGTTAAGCGTTTTGGAGTTAAAGGAAATTGGCGCCACGTTTCGTTGGACCATATAGGATTTTGCAGCGCATGGGAGAAGTTGCTTATAAGTTGGAATTACCAGAAGGACTGTCAGGAGTTCATGACGTATTCCATGTTTCCCAGCTGAAGAAATGTCACGCCGAGATGGCGGAAGTACCGCTAAGAGATACAGTGCCACTAGAAGCAATTCAGTTGAAGGATGATTTAACGTATGAGGAGAAACCAGTCAGGATTCTCGAATATGCCAGCAGAGTTACTCGCAGAAAGGTTACCAAGTTTTGCAAGGTTCAGTGGAGCCACCACACTGAGGATGAAGCCACCTAGGAGAGAATAGAAGATTTGCTCAAGGACCACCCTCACCTATTTTCTAGCCAACCCGAATCTCGAGGGCGAGATTCATCTTAAGGGGGGTAGGTTTGTAACATCCCAAATTTTCAATTTGGAATGTTATACATTAGATCATCATGCATATCATATTTTTTTTCTTTGCATTTGTTGATCCTAGAAATTTCACGCAACTCAAGGACCCTCGGAGAGAGTTGGAGATTTCGAAATTTTCGTATTTGAGTTCTCTCAAAACTATGAAAAAGAGGATCATTGGATTTATTTATTTAATCTTCAAATATTTTTCCAATATCAAAAATAAGAGAGGGAATAATATGAATTTCCCAAAATTTAGGAAAAATGAAGATTTAATAAATAAATCAAATTTTGGATTTTTCTAGGAGTTTATTGCCTTAGGGAAAAATGCGTGTTTTCAAAAATTGCATTTTAGGTCCCGAGTAAAGTTCATTTTGTTCGAGTCATTTTTAGGAGTCGGGGAAAATTTACTTTATTAATTTTGGAGTCCGGTAGATTTTCTTTTCTGTATTTTTTCTGCGCGCGAAACCGATTTAAAAAAAAGAAAAAAAACTGTAGCGCCTTGGGCCAAAGGCCCAAGCCACCAAGCCGCCGGCCGGCCAGGAGGCCAAGGCCACCGCGCACGCGCGCAAGCGCCAGGGAGCCGCCGCTGCTTCTTTTGCCTAGTCCTAGTAGGACTCTTGTCCTATGTTCGTTTATTCCTTATCTATTCCTAGATCTTTTCTCTTTTGTTTCCTAATCCTAGTCTATTTCTTGTCCCCTACCCCAAGCAAAACCCTCCCCTCCCCAATATAAATACCCAAGCACCCCCCCCCTCCAACACATCAAACCAACACCTCTCCTCTCCTCTCCTCCTCCGCAGCAGCAGCGCAGCACCACCATCGCGCCGCCGCCCTACACCGCCGCCGCCCCTCACCACCGTCGCTGCCCCTCACCAGCGCCGCCGCCCTACACCGCCACCGCCGCTTGCCACCGCCGCCGCCACCCAACGCCGCCGCCGCCGAAGCCCCTCGCCTCTTCGAGGTACTAGCCCCGCGCCGCATCACCTTTTCTTTTCCTCGGTTCGGTTTTCGTAAATCGTTCCGGTTTCCGTTCCGGTTTTTCTAGATCGGTTTTTCGTTTCGGTTTTCTTTCCGAAACCCTAGATCGATTTTTCTCGCCGGTTTTTCTTTCCGGTTTTGTTTAGCAAGCATTCACCGGACCATTCGTCCTAACGAACGTGATCACCGGTTTGCCTCGGTTAATGAACGTCCGTTCAACCGTTCGTCGTTTTCTTTCTCATCGGATTATTCCGCTATTTTTCTGATAGCGATTTCAGATCCGATTTTCTTTCTAGTCTATCTTCTCGCTCGTTTATCGGAATCAGGTGATTCAAGCGCCTGGAGTTTCATCTCGAAACCGCCGTTCCGTCTAATCAACTTTAACTAAGTTTTGCTATGGTAAAATTTGACCTAGTTTCAACTTGCTAGAACCGAGTTGTTCTCTTTTGCCGTTTGTTTCGGTTTCTTTGTTCGGTTCTTTCTTTCTTCTCAATCGGAGTTCTTAAGTTGAACTTTCTGGTTCGTTCTCTTGTTCGAGTTTTACCTGTGCATTAGATGAGTACTTATTGTATGCTTGTTGTTTGTCTGCGATAGATCACCCGGAGTGCGCCGCTTGTTACTTCGAGTCTTTAGGTTTCGTGGATCGTCAGCAAGGCAAGTAACACTTTGATCATACCTTTTCTACAACCCAGTTTTTATGCATTAGATCAATCCTCAAACATTGCATGATTAGGATCTAACTAAATTGTGGGATGGGAAGTAGATGAGGTAGTACCTATTACCTATTTTACTTATGAAACCTTTGGGAGTTACTTCTACGTTTGCTTATTATGCCATGCTATGCTAGTAGACGTGGATTGGGTGAGTGATATCCATGACAGATGTGAGTTTGTTAATTAAAGGTTTATCTAAGGTGGCAACTTAAATACACATCTGGGTGGATTGAGGCACCTGGAGTTCCCAGGACTTGCCTGTTTTTATTGGACCGCCACCCAGGCTCAAAGGCATCATGAGATAATTCATACTAGTAACTTACGTGTGCAGCCACAAGCCATTATGGGCTCTGGCATAGTTGACTAAGTCGTGCGAACTCTTATAGTGGTGGACTAGCAGATGTAGGGGATGTAGGTGTACCGGTCCACCCATCGTAAGGTGCAAGCGCTTCTGAAAGACTGTGTCTCGGTCATCCGTTTCTCAAACACCATGTAGTGCGAGAAACCAAACGGAGGTGATCGAGTCTTGTGGGGAAAAGTGCGCAAACCTCTACAGAGTGTACAAACTAATCATGATTAGCCGTGTCCCCGGTTATGGACATCTTGAGTATCTAGTACTTGAATATCTTTGTGAATCTCAACATGTTACTTCTAATTAATATTGTTGGGTTTTTAATGAGTACTTTTAATTGGGATTGAGAATGCTGTCAACCATTCTCAATGTTTCACAACCACCATGATAGTTAAAAAAATTTATTCCTTTGTAGTAGGGAAAAATTGGCTTTATGCAAAACTGTAACCATAGAGCTTTTCCACCAGCCAAATATGCATGTAGTATAGCCAATACTCATTACCTCTCTCTATGTGTTACATTGCCAGCATATTCCATGTGCTGACCCGTTTTCGAGCTGCAACTTTTCATGTTGCAGACTTTTTAGACGACGAATAAGGTGCTTTTAGGTCGTGGTTCTATACTCAGTGATGCCGTTGGAGTTGATGGACTCACTTATCTTCCAAGTCTTCCGCTGTTATCGTTATTAGATGGCCTTAAGCCATGATTGTTATAATAAGTTCTTTTTGAGCCATCGATGTAATAAGTGTGTGATTGCAACTCTGCTGTAAAGCCTCGATGTACTGTGTGGTGTCAGCATTACTGATCCAGGGATGACACCGTAGCACAGTAGACGTGATCCATTCGGGTCAGGTCGCTACAGATTTCAATATCAATTGTTTATACAGTTGACTTCTCATATCATGTACATTACTAGCATCACAACAGAGGCAATAGTGCTGTTGTACATGTAGACCCATGGTACCCATTTGAAATCTTGTTATGTCGTGTAGTTTCCCACGCTTTGTATTATTTCAATGCTGCTTTGTCTTGAACTGATATGTTTGAACCGTGTCCCTATTTTGATTTGGCAAGACAATACAGTGACCATAGGACATATATATATGTTTGTTTTATACTTTTATCATGTACTACTTGGCAATAGAAGACTTGGTAGTTTAATCCTATCCACCTTACTAATGAACTAGTCCACCGAAACAAGTTTCATATACTACTGCTAAACCTCTTATGTGTCTGCTTGTTTCTTCTTTTAGAATGATGACAGAATATTGGGGAAGAGTGCCTTATTAAGCAATGGCAAAGGAAGTAATGCAGATAAGGTTCCGGATATATAGTGAGACATCCTTGTTGGTCTCCAACAAAGTTGATAAAATAGCTAAGGAAAACTATCTTGAAGACAGTGAGACATCCCCAAAGTCCTGTCTTGGCGTAGTGTTTGAGTTATTGGCCACTACCACTAGCACAAGCTATCCGAACTCACTGTCTGAATCAGTTCGGTTTCTTGAGTCTCAACTACAAGCTGAAAGATATTGATCAGCTGTGCTGTGACAAGAAGCCGAAGGACTGCGGAAGTCCCTGGAAAATTCAGATGCATACTTTTTGGTGCAACAACAAGCATTGGAGGATTTTAGCGTGAAATAGGAGAAAGCTAAAAGGCTTGCTAAGCTTATTGCCAGCATGGTGGATACCCAGGATAACGTTTCTTGAGCTCTTCTGAAGTTGTTTCAGTTATGGACTTATTTTGTTGCCGCGTTTACACATGGAAAATCCCCATTGGTCCGGCGATTGAGAACTTTACACGTGGAAAATCCCCATTGGTCCGGGCTGTTAATGGGTTATCGGATACAAACCAGAACCCGATAGCTTAACGTCGACCGTTATGGTGGATGCCACTTGTCGGTTACCCTTGACAAAAGCACTTCCATGACGCGCCATTTATCGCATGGAAGTGGACACTTCCGTGATGATATTTTTGGTATTGTCATGGAACACTTCTACAACAACATAGGCATGACTATCTTGATTCTGTCATAAAATCGTCATGGATGTACATGCTTGACAGAAAACACGACCTACTGTGACAAACACGTATCATCACGAAAGTGTATTTTTTTAGTGCGGAGGCCATCTTCATCATCCCAGCGGCCACCATGATGAGGAGGGACTAGTCCACCCTCGGGGCCGAGGATTTGTATTAGTAGCTATGTGTTTGATCTCTCTCTCTCTCTCATGTTCTTGATTTGGCATGATCTTGATGGGCTCTTTTAATATAGTTGGATCATATGATGTTATTTTAGTATGAACTCTTGGGCTATTTGTGACACTTATAGGAATAGCTCGATAGATCGATCGAAAAGGATAACTTTGAGGTGGTTTTTAATCTACAAATGATTTCATCTTATGTTCTCCACTAGATAAGAACTTTGTAATGATTCTTCATCGCACGTTGAGGGATGGTTATATGATCCAATTATATTAGCATTGTTGTGAGATTGCACTAGTGAAAGTATAAACCCTAGGCCCCATTTTGAAGCATTGCAATACCGTCTGTGCTCACTTTTGTTACTTGCTACCTTGATGTTCTTGAAGGAAATATGCCCTAGAGGCAATAATAAAGTTGTTATTTATATTTCCTCATATCATGATAAATGTTTGAAAGATCGTGGATGTCGCCTAGAGGGGGGGTGAATAGGCGCTTTAAAATAATTATGGTTTAGGCTTGAAACAAATGCGGAATAAACCTAGCGTTTAATTTGCCAAGCACAAAACCTAAAACAACTAGGCTCACCTATGTGCACCAACAACTTATGCTAAGCAAGATAAATTACTAGGTGATAGCAAGATATATGACAAGAAACAATATGGCTATCATAAAGTAAAGTGCATAAGTAAAGAGCTCGGGTAAGAGATAACCGAGGCACGCGGAGACGACAATGTATCCCGAAGTTCACACCCTTGCGGATGCTAATCTCCGTTTCGAGCGGTGTGGAGGCACAATGCTCCCCAAGAAGCCACTAGGGCCACCGTAATCTCCTCACGCCCTCGCACAATGCAAGATGCCGTGATTCCACTAAGGGACCCTTGAGGGCGGTCACCGAACCCGTACAAATGGCAACCCTTGGGGGCGGTCACCGAACCCGTACACTTTGGCAACCCTTGGGGGCGATCACCGGTACCTGTCAAATTGCTCGGGGCGATCTCCACAACCTAATTGGAGACCCCGACGCTTGCCCTGAGCTTTACACCATAATGATTGAGCTCCGAACAACACCAACAGTCTAGGGCGCCAAGGCACCCAAGAGGAACAAGCTCTAGGGTGCCCAAACACCCAAGAGTAATAAGCTTCTCAAACTTCACTTCCACGTATCACCGTGGAGAACTCAAACTGATGCACCAAATGCAATGGCAAGGGCACACTGAGTGCCCAAGTCCTTCTCCCTCAAATCCCACCAGAGCAACTAATGCTAGGGAGGAAAATGAGAGGAAGAACAAGAAGGAGGACACCAAGAACTCCAAGATCTAGATCCAAGGGGTTCCCCTCACATAGAGGAGAAAGTGATTGGTGGAAATGTGGATCTAGATCTCCTCTCTCTTTTCCCTCAAAAACTAGCAAGAATCCATGGAGGGGTTGAGAGTTAGCAAGCTCAAAGAAGGTCAACAATGGGGGCAAAAATGAGCTCAAGAGATAGGGGACCATTGGGGAAGAAGACCCCCTTAAATAGGTCCCCACGAATCTACCCGTTATGTACAGAATAACATAGGAGCGGTACAACCTCTATGAGCACCGGTACAACCGGTAATAGGCAATAAGCGGTACAACCAGCCCACAACTGCCCGACAACCGCACCACAAAAGAGACCAGTCCGGTGGTAGAGAGGTACATGACCGGTACAACCTCCGGACCAATTATGGAGCGGTACAACCGCTCCAAACACCGGTTGTACCGGTCAAGCGGTACAACCTCTCCATGGGGCGGTACAACCTCTCTGTGTAAAACAGGCAATATCAAAATAGCCACAACTTTCGCATACGAGCTCCGAATTCAACGAAACCAAGTTTGTTGGAAAGCTAACGACAAGGGCTGACACAATATTGAGAGAAATATCAATAAGAAGCAAATGAGAAAAGGACCATAATAAAATGGTGAGAACCCTTCCTCGGACAAGATCGGTAAAACCTCCAACACCGAAAACATCATAGAAGATGCATGCGAACTCCGTTTTTGATGAACTCAAGCTTGTCATCAAGATGACCATAAGCTCTAAGAGTCACAAATGGAACCAAACAAGAACCAAGAAAGATGATGCAAGGATGCAATAGTTTGAGATCTCGACTAATGATACGACCAAGCTACTCCCTAGAGAGCCCCCTTGATAGTATGGCAATCGATCCTACAACCCGGTCTCCCAACTACCACTTATGAGACCGGTAAAATAGAAAACCTATCGAGGGCAAACCTTTGCCTTGCACATAGTCCACTTGAGCTAGATGATGACGATCTTGACTTCCTCAAGTTGGACCACCTTTCTTGATTATGTTGGCTCGATGAAGACTAGTCGATTGCTCCCCCATACTCCACTATGGGTGAGCCACTCTTTGGCACATCTTGACAATTCCATTGACACCACAATGGACGGCAAGCTTCAAGCTTGATTGCTCCCCCATACTCCATTATGGGTGAGCCACTCTTCGAGTTGCTCCACTTGAACTTGCACACTGCAAACTTGATGACGATCACCACTTGATGTCATCCTCCATGGGTTGTATGAGATCTTCCTCTTGACTCAAGACCATGGAAACATACATAACCCCACAAAGAACTCTCACGTAGACCATGGGTTAGTACACAAAGTGTAATGAACAATGCTTACCATACCATGGGATCACTTGATCCCTCTCGGTACTTCTTCTATGCTCTGTGAGTTGATCAACTTGATTCACTCTTGACTTAGTCTTGATCAACATTGAATCTTTCCAACTCTCTTCATTTGGATGATGTCTTGAAGGTAAACATGAATGATCACACAATCTTCTTCTTCAAGACATGCTTGCAATAATCTCAACTCACACATGACCAATTTTTGGATAATTCCTTGAAAAGCACTTTGGCCATCTCAACTCACACATGACCAATCTTTGGATAATTCCTTGAAAAGCACTTTGGCCATCTCAACTCACACATGACCAATCTTTGGATAATTCCTTGAAAAGCACTTTGGCCATCTCATAAACTCCTTGAAACCAACACATGGACTTCAAGACAATCCTATGGACAAATGCTTCAAATATAACTCAAGGCAACCGTTAGTCCATAGAGATTGTCATCAATTGCCAAAACCACACATGGGGCACCGCATGTTCTTTCAATCTCCCCCATTTTGGTAATTGATGACAATCACTTTCAAGAGAGTTTATATAAGGAATTATTTATCACCATGCAATGCAACATCCAATAATGCATGTGTATGAGATGCAAATGCTTAGGTACAAAACCAAAGCAAGAAGAAAAAACTCCCTAAACTCATCCAAAAAACTCTCTGAAACTTCTCCCCCATTGGCATCGATTGCCAAAATGGGCAAAAAACTTAGAAGGCCAATATAAATTGTGTTCCTCCATAAGTTGTGTATTTCTCAACAAGAGAGTGGAATGCCATACACATATCCAAAGGTAATACTTGGAGGAAGACCAACTATATTGAGGCACCAAGATTGCAAAAGAAGATATGCCACAAAGACATAACAAAGAGAGACACAAGCAATCAGAAGATACCAATTGAAGCAAGCAATCAAAGGATATCAATTGAACCAACTAGACCAAAGATCCTTCGTGCCACAAGAATAAAAAATACGATATGAGCAAAGGAGTGTTCTAAAGAAACTAGAGAAGCTCCCCATGATTTGTGCACACATAAGAATACTTGTATTTGGATACAAAGTGCACACAATAGGATCATAGATCCCCCAAAATCAATAGAAACTAACAACAAGTGCAAGTGAGCATATAGGAAACTAAGCCTAGTACATGTAACAAACACATGGTTGAGATACAAGTAAAAGAGGCAACTTAAGAAAGGGCTCAACCAAAATGATGTGTGTGAGTCAAGGCAATGCACTTGAGAAGACTAATGTACGGATGAGTATTAAGCATCAATAAAGTCTTGAAAGAAAGAGGCACACGGTGCAAGACCTATCATTCCCACACACAACTAGCAAATGGGTTCACAAGCTTACTAATAAGCATATAAAGAACCTATGCTTGTGACATCCTGTGGTGAAGATAGAAGATGAAAGCCTCATCAAGACGAGGGATACCAATTAAGATGGCAAAAGCCTCGTACAGATACGCATGAGGAAAATAATCTTCACCACACACAAGAGTGCATCAAGATGTGACGATAGAAGACACGCACTCAAGGCAAAAGCTTTCATAGATCCACCAAAGAAATAACATAAGAAAGACAAGGTGGACGCGAAAGAAAGGATATCAACTAGATATGCAACTTATCTCAAGTGTATAAGATTCTAGGTAGACGAAATCATGATGATATATATCTACAAAGAAGGATGTACACCCGAAATAGTTACAACACGAGGAACAAGATATCCAAAGGGAGGTCATACATATACCAATAAGATATTTGTTTGGAAGCATAGCACATGGCTAGATATGGTCTTATTGTATATAAATGAATTCCTACCACACACCCATCAAAGACATCACAACTAGCAACAAGAGATCATTGTTGGGATGCTTTGAGAAAGGGAACAAGTGTCACAAGAATGAATGAATAACATGACGTGATACAACCTACACAAGGTTGATGCAAGAAAAGAATGCATGAATAGATACTTGTTACCGAGATATCATTTGAAGGATGTAGAAGAAACCAATTGAAGGTAGTATATAGTAGTTCATTGAGCATCCTATCTTGAATCCAATAAGCACATGGTCACACCACCTTCCTTGTGAGTGAGTCAAGCATCCAATGCATATCCAATTGTTCCTAGAACAACAACACAAACAAAATGGTACCCAAACACATTGGGACCAAAGAGTTAGAAACACCAATATACATAGGACAAACTCCACATAAATATGTGCACATAGATATGAAAATGAATTACATGCACATCTCATCCAATTTGAGACTTTGTGGATTTTCCCCTATATATTGGGTCAAAGAAGGAAAGCATGCCAAAGAAACTACATGAAGTTAATATGCATGCTCAAGACTTTCAAGAACCGATACCAAATGACAAAGAAATACCAAGTGAAGAAAACATACCAAATGAATAAATCATCACTTGGAGGATATCAATAAAAGATACATCAAGGAATGAGATATCCATTGATACCCACTAAATAAAGGATATCAAACCCCCAAAAGAGAGGATGGTTCCAAACAAACCAAGCTCTCTACAAAGTTTCATGATGGCACAAAGTACCCAAAAGAAACGACTTGCCTTCCACCGACACACACTTGATAAGGATCACAAGATGAGTGTTTTATAGAAAATAGGATAGCTCCCCCAAGACTAGTGCATTATAGAGAAATTGCATTTGAATACAAAATGCACAAGGTGGGATCACCACTTTCACTATTATCTAGAAAACACTAGACAAGATCAAGAAATAAACAAGATCCACAAGTGGTATGGAAGACAAAGGGAGTTGATACATTCCTTGGCAAGAGAAAAGGCAAATAAAGGCACAAGCCAATGTAAATGATCAATAAATTCTACCACACAAGTGAGTAACAATTGTCAAAAGACAAGAAGTAAATGGAAATAATTCCCGGTGATAGATAGCAAGGATATTCGACATCATCTTCACACCAAACAAAAAGCAAATTGCAACTTGTAGAGCTAACATGCCACCTAGGAACAAGATAATTTACAATATCAACTCTAGGTGACAATATCTCAAATGTACACATTTTCTAGGCTAGTAATATACACATAGCATATTACTCCCCCATAATGTGATACCAATTAAAGATAGACAAGAGGCAATTAAAGGATCCAACAAGAGATAATTAATGGACTGTTTAGAATTTGAATTTATAATGAGAAGACATACCACATAGCGACTAGATAATCTTGTAATGTCAATACTAGATGGTATTCCTCATGTACACACATTTATAGGATTGTGAGGTGCACAAAGCACATCACTCCCCCACAATGGGATATTCCATTAATATCTCACAAGAGCCAACCAAGATATGACCAAGATGCACAAAGGCTCAACAAACAACACACATGTACATGATGTGCAAACCAACACACACATACTTGATTGCTCAAGATAATCAAGTTGGAAGCACAACATATACAAACACATGCAAGGTACGAAACCAAACATGCAAAGGGGACAGTAACTATCAATGTAGACACTTTAAGCACGAGTTACCGCAAGGAGGAACATTGGATATAAGATAGAAACTTGATAGTCCGAATGACTTGGCTTGAGACAATGAGAATGATGAAGTCCCCTTAATTCTTCATAATGTAGTCAAGTCTCCAATGACCTCCACATCACCTATTGATCAAGTATGAGCTAGTTGGTACCCAACCAAGTTGGGTCCTAAGAGGTTAGGGCATCTCCAGCCGTTGGCCCCCCCAGGACGCATAAAAATCGCCCCCTGGGGGCGAGCCGGCGATGCACTCGGCGCTGGGGGCGGGTTTGTGCCCAGTCGTCGCCCCCAGCTCGCCCCCAGGCGCCGAAATTGGCCCACTTTGCAGCCCAATTTCGGCGAATAAACGGCCCATATGGGTGAGAATAGGCCCATATTCGGCGTGGTTTCGCTGTGTCTTGGCGTTCAATTATCAACACAATTATTTCTTATCACATATTTCATCACAGAAAAATCAAATACTTCAACAAAATACTACAACAACAAATAATTCAATACAAATTATATTGTTTAACAAATAAAAACTCGTATTTCATCACGAGGCGTCCCCCTTGAGCCTCCATAGGTGCTCAATCAGATCTTTCTGCAGTTGATGATGCACCTGTGGGTCTCGGATCTCCTGACGCATACTGAGATAGGCAGTCCAAGTTGCCGGTAGCTGGTGATCAACTTCGGCTAGAGGACCCTGCCTGTAGTATGGTTCAGTGTCAATCACTGGGTCTTGTTGCTCGCTCTTGATGATCATGTTGTGCAAGATGACACAGCAAGTCATGATCTCCCACATTTGATCTTTCGACCAGGTCTGAGCGGGGTACCGAACAACAGCGAATCGAGATTGGAGCACACCAAATGCCCGCTCGACATCCTTCCGGCAAGCCTCCTGAACTTTCGCAAACCAGGCGTTCTTGCCTCCTGGCACAGGGTTTGAGATCGTCTTCACAAATGTCGATCATCTCGGATAGATGTCGTCAGCTAGATAGTACCCCTTGTTGTATTGGTGCCCATTGATCTCGAAGTTCACCAGAGGAGAATGGCCCTCAATGAGCTTGGCAAAAACAGGAGAGCACTGCAACACGTTGATGTCATTGTGAGTTCCTGGCATACCAAAGAAGGAGTGCCAAATCCAGAGGTCCTGTGTGGCTACCGCCTCAAGCACCATACTGCAACCGCCTTTGGCGCCTTTGTACATCCCCTGCCAACCAAATGGGCAGTTCTTCCATTTCCAATGCATGCAGTCGATGCTTCCAAGCATCCCAGGAAATCCTCTTGCTGCATTCTGGGCTAGGATCCGAGCAGTGTCTTCCGCATTGGGTGTTCTCAAGTATTGTGGCCCAAACACTGCCACGACTGCCCGACAGAACTTGTAGAAACACTCTATGCTGGTGGACTCGGCCATGCACCCATAGTCATCGAGTGAATCACTTGGAGCTCCATATGCAAGCATCCTCATCGCTGTCGTGCACTTCTGGATGGAGGTGAATCCAAGAGCACCAGTGCAATCCATCTTGCACTTGAAGTAGTTGTCGAACTCCTGGATGGAATTCACGATCCTGAGGAAGAGCTTTCGGCTCATCCGATAACGGCGCCGAAATGTTCTCTCGCCATGAAGTGGAGCATCGGCGAAGTAGTCGGAGTAGAGCATGCAGTAGCCTTGCAGACGATGTCGGTTCTTTGCTTTCACCCGCCCCGGCACCGAGCCACCTCGCCGCGGCTTTTCACTGCTCGCCAGCAGCTGGGCGAGGGCGGCGAGCACCATGAGATGCTCTTCTTCCTGGACATCGGCCGCGGCTTCCTCCTCCAGCAGCGCGGCGAGCTCTTCCTCCTCATCCGAGTCCATCGCCGAGGCAGGCAAAACACCGAACACCTTGCGCTCGGTGGGCGTGTACCCGCCATTAAACCGCGCCTCCGCGGCCGGAAACGGCGGCCGGAAACGCCCAGCTGCTGTGGGAGGGGCTGCCGCGGCGAAGTGCTGCTATTTTCCAGCGGGGAATGGCTATCTAGCGGAGTAGGGCGGCGGCCATCGCCGGGATATAGCTAGTGGTGGCCGAGGGCGCGGGGGGTGCGAGGCGAGTCGGGGGAAGAAAACCTTGACTTTTCCCCTGTCGGTGTGGGCCAGGCGTGCTTTTCCCTAGCGCCGGAGCCCCCAACGGCTCCCCAGCGCGCCGGGTTCGGCCTGTGACCGCCGGGCGGAAAAAAGGTCCGAACCGGCGATTTTCGGCGTCCTGGGGGCGCGACCGGGCCATTTTTTCAGCGCCGGCGCCGAAAAAGTGTCCTGGGGGGCCTGTTGGGGGCACGGCTGGAGATGCCCTTAGTCACAATAGGCTTGGCTACCCAAATGGTTCTTTTCTTGACACCACTTTGAGCACCAACAAATTTGACAAACACATTGCCAACCTTATCCTTCCCAAGAGAATAGATATCATCAATTAGAATAGGGTTGGATAAGGTACCATTTATGCATGAAGAAGCGACGTGACCTTTTTCACGACATAGGTAGCAACGTCTACTCTTTACTTTCTTCTCACTTGATTTCTCAACTTGAGAAGCATTTGCTTGAGTTTTCTTGGGAAGAGGCCTTTCTTCAACTTGAGGTTGAGAATGAGAGTGAACTTGTGGCCGCTTCCCTTGTTGCTTGTCACTAATGAGCTTCTTCTTCAATGGGAAAGATCTAACATGATGCCCTTCTACTTTGCACTTGAAGCAAACAATCTTGGCCGAATTCTTGACTTGTTCTTAGCCCTTCTTTTTGTTCACCTTGGACTTCTTCTTCTTGTTGGAGTTGAATCCAAGTCCACCTTTGTCATTGGGGGATTTTTGCACACTCAAGATATTGTTGAGTGTGAATTTCCCTTCATGACTCTTTTCCAAGTCTTTCTTCAGAGAAGTGACTTGGGCCTTGAGCTCTTTGATTTCCTATACATGGTTAGTCTCGGCACAAGCACTAGAGGAAGTATAAGCTTCATCTTTAGAGCAACAAGGCAAGGAAAGCAATTCATCACAAGATGTACCAATGTTATGCATGGATGAATCGCGAGGACTAGCACAAGGCAATATAGCATTTTGAATAAAAGTGGTGCTAGTATCCACATGAGGCTCACTAGATGTTACCTTAGCAAGCATGGCCTCATGAGCTAACTTTAGCACATTATGGGATACTAGAAGATCATCATGAGAGCTTGTGAGCTTTACATGATTTTCTTCCAACATCCCATAATTGCTAGATAGCAACTCAAGTTGAGCCCTTAGCTCAACATTCTCCTTCAATATGGATGCTTCACAAGAGATAGAGTTAGTGGCACAAGCATCATCATTATCAACAAGAGGAGAAGACAACTTGGCAAGCTCTTTTGAATATGAAGCTTTAAGTTGAGCATGAGACTTGGTGAGTTTGATGAGCTCACTCTTAATGACCCTTGAGCCATTTTCGAGGTGCTCAAAGTCCTCAAGGAGTTTAGCATGCACAACTTCAAGCTCCTCATTTTTAGTTTCAAAATCATTGGCCACCTCAAGAGCTCTATCACGAGATTCCCTCACTCTAGATAATTCTAGAGCAAAAGTCTCCTCAAGAGATTCCTTGGTGGTTTGTTCAAGTTCAAGAGCTTGAGAGAGGTCCGCAACCTCATTAGCGTAATCACGCTCATGACCTTCCATTTGATCAATGGTGACCTCATGCTCCTCAAGACGAGATTCCAACTCATCAATATATTTCTTGCCCTCAATAGCAATAGACATGATTTCCATGAAGTTGGAACGAGCAATTTTATTCTTAAGAAGAGCTTTAAAAATCATTTCCCCCTTAATTTTTAAGGAGGCAACATCATCATTCTCTTCATCATAATCAACATCACCATCACTCTTGCGGTCATCAATATCATCACAAGATATATTGGGATTCAAAGTGGGAGATACCTTTGAAGCCTTAGCCATAAGGCAAAAAGCAATCGATGATGATGTAGGATCCCTTGAAGCACCATTCAAGACCACATCTTGTTCCATGGAGTGTTGGGTTTCCTCTACATTGTTAGCACAACAAACTCGAGGAAATAGATGCATTTTTATCATGGCAACAAGACATAGTAAACATATCATCATGAGATTTAGTCAAGCAATTTCTACATGATATGCAAGGACTATCAACACAAGCATGTGAAACATTTGGAGTGCTCGAAGTGTTAAAGCCCAAAGAAGGAGCATTGCAATAAGATAGTGATGAAGGATCATCCACAATAAGCATACTATTATCATTACAATGACCAACACTACTCACCATATCATTACCTTGTGGCAAACCACATGTAGGTGAAGTAGAAGAAGTTGAGAAGAATATACGACCGGAGGTGGAGGGAGAACAATCATCCCCACAAATCTTGGACACTCCATATTTATCTTGAAGCTTCGTCCACAACTCATGAGCATCCCGGAATGGCATGAGTTGAAATATAACGACATTGCTCAAAGCATCGAAAAGCACATTAGAAGCTTGAGCATTGAGATAAGAGTTTTTCTCGTCCTCTAAAGATAATCTTTGGGGATCCTTTGGAGGAGAAAAACTCATATCTACAATTCGCTCTAAATTTGGGTCCATGACCCTAAAGAGATTAAGCATGTGAATTACCCAAACATCAAAATTTGTGCCATCGAAACTAAGAGTGTCAGAGAATCCTAATCCCCTAGTCGACATCTTTACTCTCTAGGCGGTAAAGCCTAATAAAGAGAGACGAGGCTCTGATACCAATTGAAAGATCATGGATGTCGCCTAGAGGGGGGTGAATAGGCGCTTTAAAATAATTACGGTTTAGGCTTGAAACAAATGCGGAATAAACCTAGTGGTTAATTTTCCAAGCACAAAACCTAAAACAACTAGGCTCACCTATGTGCACCAACAACTTATGCCAAGCAAGATAAATTACTAGGTGATAGCAAGATATATGACAAGAAACAATATGGCTATCACAAAGTAAAGTGCTTAAGTAAAGATCTCGGGTAAGAGATAACCGAGGCACGCGGAGACGATGATGTATCCCGAAGTTCACACCCTTGCAGATGCTAATCTCCATTTGGAGTGGTGTGGAGGCACAATGCTCCCCAAGAAGCCACTAGGGCCACCGTAATCTCCTCACGCCCTCGCACAATGCAAGATGTCGTGATTCCACTAAGGGACCCTTGAGGGCGGTCACCGAACCCGTACAAATGGCAACCCTTGGGGGCGATCACCGAACCCGTACACTTTGGCAACCCTTGGGGGCGGTCACCGGTACCCGTCAAATTGCTCAGGGCGATCTCCACAACCTAGTTGGAGACCCCGACGCTTGCCTAGAGCTTTACACCACAATGATTGAGCTCCGAACAACACCAACCGTCTAGGGCGCCAAGGCACCCAAGAGGGACAAGCTCTAGGGTGCCCAAACACCCAAGAGTAATAAGCTTCTCAAACTTCACTTCCACGTATCACCGTGGAGAACTCAAACCGATGCACCAAATGCAATGGCAAGGGCACACTGAGTGCCCAAGTCCTTCTCTCTCAAATCCCACCGGAGCAACTAATGCTAGGGAGGAAAATGAGAGGAAGAACAAGAAGGAGAACACCAAGAACTCCAAGATATAGATCCAAGGGGTTCCCCTCACATAGAGGAGAACATGATTGGTGGAAATGTGGATCTAGATCTCCTCTCTCTTTTCCCTCAAAAACTAGTAAGAATTCATGGAGGGATTGAGAGTTAGCAAGCTCAAAGAAGGTCAACAATGGGGGCAAAAACGAGCTCAAGAGATAGGGGACCATTGGGGAAGAAGACCCCCTTAAATAGGTCCCCACGAGTCTGCCCGTTATGTACAAAATAACATAGGAGCGGTACAACCTCTATGAGCACCAGTACAACCGGTAACAGGCAATAAGCGGTACAACCGGCCCACAACCGCCCAACAACCGCACCATAACAGAGACCAGTACGGTGGTAGAGCAGTACATGACCGGTACAACCTCCGGACCAATTCTGGAGCGGTACAACCACTCCAAACACCGGTTGTACCGGTCAAGCGGTACAACCTCTCCACGGGGCGGTACAACCTCTCTGTGTAAAACATGCAATATCAAAACAGACACAACTTTCGCATACGAGCTCCGAATTCAACGAAACCAGGTTTGTTGGAAAGCTAACGACAAGGGCTAACACAATATTGAGAGAAATATCAATAAGAAACAAATGAGAAAAGGACCATAATAAAATGGTGAGAACCCTTCCTTAGACAAGACCGGTAAAACCTCCAACACCGAAAACATTATAGAAGATGCATGCGAACTCCGTTTTCGATGAACTCAAGCTTGTCATCAAGATGACCATAAGCTCTAAGAGTCACAAATGGAACCAAACAAGAACCAAGAAATATGATGCAAGGATGCAATGGTTTGAGCTCTCGACTAATGATACGGTCAAGCTACTCCCTAGAGAGCCCCCTTTGATAGTACGGCAATCGATCCTACAACCCGGTCTCCCAACTACCACTTATGAGACCGGTAAAATAGAAAACCTATAAAGGGCAAACCTTTGCCTTGCACATAGTCCACTTGAGCTAGATGATGACGATCTTGACTTCCTCAAGTTGGACCACCTTTCTTGATTATGTTGGCTCGATGAAAACTAGTTGATTGCTCCCCCATACTCCACTATGGGTGAGCCACTCTTTGGCACATATTCACAATTCCATTGACACCACAATGGACGGCAAGCTTCAAGCTTGATTGCTCCCTCATACTCCATTATGGGTGAGCCACTCTTCGAGTTGCTCCACTTGAACTTGCACACTGCAAACTTGATGACGATCACCACTTGATGTCATCCTCCATGGGTTGTATGAGATCTTCCTCTTGACTCAAGACCATGGAAACATACCTAACCCGACAAAGAACTCTCACATAGACCATGGGTTAGTACACAAAGCGTAATGGACAATGATTACCATACCATGGGATCACTTGATCCCTCTCGGTACTTCTTCTACGCTTTGTGAGTTGATCAACTTGATTCACTCTTGACTTAGTCTTGATCAACATTGAGTATTTCCAACTCCTTCATTTGGATGATGTCTTGAAGGTAAACATGAATGATCACACAATCTTCTTCTTCAAGACATGCTTGCAATAAGATCAACTCACACATGACCAATCTTTGGATAATTCCTTGAAAAGCACTTTGGCCATCTCAACTCACACATGACCAATCTTTGGATAATTCCTTGAAAAGCACTTTGGCCATCTCAACTCACACATGACCAATCTTTGGATAATTCCTTGAAAAGCACTTTGGCCATCTCATAAACTCCTTGAAACCAACACATGGACTTCAAGACAATCCTATGGACAAATGCTTCAAATATAACTCAAGGCAACCGTTAGTCCATAGAGATTGTCATCAATTACCAAAACCACACATGGGGGCACTGCATTTTCTTTCAATGTTTATTATTCATGCTAGAATTGTATTAACCGGAAACTTAGTACATGTGTGAATACATAGACAAACAGAGTGTCACTAGTATGCCTCTACTTGACTAGCTTGTTAATCAAAGATGGTTAAGTTTCCTAGCCATGGACAAAGAGTTGTCATTTGATGAATGGGATCACATCATTAGAGAATGATGTGATTGACTTGACCCATCCTTTAGCTTAGCACTTTGATCGTTTAGTTTACTGCTATTGCTTTCTCCATAACTTATACATGTTCCTATGACTATCAGATTATGCAACTCAGAATACTGGAGGAACACTTAGTGTGCTATCAAACATCACAACGTAACTGGGTGACTATAAAGATGCTGTACATGTGTCTCCGATGGTGTTTGACAAGATGGCATAGATCGAGATTAGGATTTGTCACTTCGTGTATCGGATAGGTATCTCTAGGCCCTCTCGGTAATGGACATTACTATAAGCCTTGCAAGCAATGTGACTAATAAGTT
This sequence comes from Triticum aestivum, assembly GCF_018294505.1. Classification (NCBI taxonomy): domain Eukaryota; kingdom Viridiplantae; phylum Streptophyta; class Magnoliopsida; order Poales; family Poaceae; genus Triticum; species Triticum aestivum. The sequence goes on from NC_057797.1 coordinate 611,196,439, forward strand.
AGTTACGGGATGTTGCATTACGGAACGAGTAAAGAGACTTGCCGGTAACGAGATTGAACTAGGTATTGAGATACCGACGATCGAATCTCAGGCAAGTAACATATCGATAACAAAGGGAACAACGTATGCTGTTATGCGGTTTGACCGATAAAGATCTTCGTAGAATATGTAGGAACTCATATGAGCATCCAGGTTCCGCTATTGGTTATTGACCAGAGATGAGTCTCGGTCATGTCTACATAGTTCTCGAACCCGTAGGGTCCACACGCTTAACGTTCGGTGACGATCGGTATTATGAGTTTATGTGTTTTGATGTACTGAAGGTAGTTCGGAGTCCTGGATATGATCACGGACATGACAAGGAGTCTCGGAATGGTCGATACATAAAGATCGATATATTGGAAGGCTATGTTTGGACATCAGAATGGTTCCGAGTGAGTTCGGGCATTTACCGGAGTACAGGTGGGTTACCGGAACCCCGCGGGGAGCATATGGGACTTAATGGGCCTTAGTGGGAGAGAAGAGAAGGGAGCCTAGGAGGGGGCGCGCCCCCAAGCCCAATCCGAATTGGGTGGGGGGGCGGCCCCCCTTTCCTTTCTCCTTCTCCCTCTTCCTTCTATTCCTAGTTGGACTAGGAAAGGGGGGAGTCCTACTCCTACTAGGAGGAGGACTCCTCCCCCTTGGCGCGCCTAGAGAGGCCAGATGGCCTCCCCTATCCCTCCTTTATATACGTGGGGAGGGGGGCACCCTAGAACACACAAGTTGATTGTTTAGCCGTGTGCGGTGCCCCCTCCACAGATTTCCACCTTGGTCATATCATTGTAGAGCTTAGTCGAAGCCCTGCTCGGTAACTTCATCATGACCATCATCACGCTGTCATGCTGATGAAGCTCTCCCCCTGACACTTAGCTGGATCTAGAGTTCGTGGGACGTCACCGAGATGAACGTGTGCAGATCGCAGAGGTGTCGTACCTTCGGTGCTTGGATCGGTCGGATCGTGAAGACGTACAACTACATCAACCGTGTTGTTATAACGCTTCCGCTTACGGTCTACGAGGGTACGTGGACAACACTCTTCCCCTCTCATTGCTATGCATCACCTAAATGAATCTTGCGTGTGCGTATGATTTTTTTTGAAATTACTGTGTTCCGCAATAGTGGTATCAGAGCCAAGTTTATGCGTAGATGTTATATGCATGAGTATAACACAAATGAGTTGTGGGCGTGGGTATATACATATTTCTTGCCGTCACTAGTTGATTCTTGATTTAGCGATATTGTTGGATGAAGCGGCTCAGACCGACATTACGCGTACGCTTATGCGAGACTGGTTCTACCGACGTGCTTCGCACACAGGTGGCTGGTGGGTGTCAGTTTCTCCAACTTTAGTTGAATCGGATTCAATGAACAGGGTTCTTTCTGAAGATCAAAAAACAATCACTATACCGCGTTGTGGTTTTTGATGCGTAGGTAAGAACGGTTCTTGCTCAGCCCGTAGCAGCCACGTAAAACTTGCAACAACAAAGTAGATGACGTCTAACTTGTTTTTGCAGGGCATGTTGTGATGTGATATGGCCAAGACATGATGCTAAATTTTATTGTATGACATGATCATGTTTTGTAACAGAGTTATTGGCAACTGGCAGGAGCCATAAGGTTGTCGCTTTATTATATGAAATGCAATCGCCATGTAATTGCTTTACTTTATCACTAAGCGGTAGCGATAGTCGTAGAAGCAATAGTTGGCGAGACGACAACGATGCTCGATGGAGATCAAGATGTCAAGCCGGTGACGATGGTGATCATGACGGTACTTTGGAGATAGAGATCAAAGGCACAAGATGATGATGGCCATATCATATCACTTATATTGATTTCATGTGATGTTTATCCTTTATGCATCTTATTTTGCTTAGTTCGTCGATAGCATTATAATATGATCTCTCACTAAATTTCAAGGTACAAGTGTTCTCCCCGAGTATGCACCGTTGCTACAGTTCGTCATGCCGAGACACCACATGATGATCGGGTGTGATAAGCTCTACGTTCACATACAACGGGTGCAAACCAGTTTTGCACACACGGAATACTCGGGTTAAACTTGACGAGCCTAGCATATGCAGATATGGCCTCGGAACACTGAGACCGAAAGGTCGAGCATGAATCATATAGTAGATATGATCAGCATAGTGATGTTCACCATTTAAAACTACTCCATCTCACGTGATGATCGGACATGGTTTAGTTGATACGGATCACGTGATCACTTAGATGATTAGAGGGATGTCTATCTAAGTGGGAGTTCTTAAGTAATTTGATTAATTGAACTTTAATTTATCATGAACTTAGTACCTGATAGTATTTTGCATGTCTATGTTGTTGTAGATAGATGGCCCATGTTGTTGTTCCATTGAATTTTAATGCGTTCCTAGAGAAAGCTAAGTTGAAAGATGATGGTAGCAATTACACAGACTGGGTCCGTAACTTGAGGATTATCCTCATTGCTGCATAGAAGAATTACGTCCTGGAAGCACCTCTAGGTGACAAACCTACTACAGGATCAACACCAGATGTTAGGAACGTCTAGCAGAGCAAAGCTGATGACTACTCGATAGTTCAGTGTGCCATGCTTTACGACTTAGAACTGGGACTTCAACGATGTTTTGAATGTCATGGAGCATATGAGATGTTCCAGGAGTTGAAGTTAATATTTCAAGCAAATGCCCGGATGGAGAGATATGAAGTCTCCAATAAGTTCTATAGCTGCAAAATGGAGGAGAATAGTTCTGTCAGTGAACATATACTCAGAATGTCTAGGTACCACAACAACTTGACTCAGCTCGGCGTTAATCTTCCTGATGATAGTGTCATTGATAGAGTTCTTCAATCACTGCCACCAAGCTACAAGAGCTTCATGATGAAATATAATATGCAAGGGATGGATAAGACGATTCCCGAGCTCTCCGCAATGCTAAAGGTTGCGGAGGTAGAAATCAAGAAGGAGCATCATGTGTTGATGGTCAACAAGACCACCAATTTCAAGAAAAAGGGTAAAGGGAAGAAAGGGAACTTCAAGAAGAACGACAAGCAAGTTGTTGCTCAAGTAAAGAAGCCCAAGTCTGGACCTAAGCCTGAGACCGAGTGCTTCTACTACAAAGGAACTAGCCACTAGAAGCGGAATTGCCCCAAGTATTTGGCGGAGAAGAAGGATGGCAAAGTGAAAGGTATATTTGATATACATGTTATTGATGTGTACCTTACTAATGCTCGCAGTAGCGCCTGGGTATTTGATACTGGTTCTGTTGCTATTATTTGCAACTCGAAATAGGGGCTACGAATTAAGCAAAGATTGGCTAAGGATGAGGTGACGATGTGCGTGGGAAATTGTGCCAAAGTCGATGTGATCGCCGTCGGCACGCTACCTCTACATCTAACTTCGAGATTAGTTTTAGACCTAAATAATCGTTATTTGGTGCCAACGTTGAGCATGAACATTATATCTGGATCTTGTTTAATGCGAGACAGTTATTCATTTAAATCAGAGAATAATGGTTGTTCTACTTATATGGTCATGCACCCCTGATGAGTGGTCTATTTTTACTAAATCTTGATAGTAGTGATACACATGTTCATAGTATTGAAGCCAAAAGATATAAGTTTAATAATGATAGTGCAAATTATTTGTGGCACTATCGTTTAGGTCATATTGGTGTAAAGCGCATGAAGAAACTCCATGCCGGTGGACTTTTGGAATCACTTGATGCTTGCGAACCATGCCTCATGGGCAAGATGACTAAGACTCCATTCTCCGAAACAATGGAGCGAGCAACAGGCTTGTTGGAAATAATACATACTGATGTATGTGGTCCGATGAGTGTTGATGCTCGCGGCGGGTATCTTATTTTCTTACCTCCATAGATGATTTGAGCAGATATGGGTATATCTACTTGATGAAACATAAGTCTGAAACATTTGAAAAGTTCAAAGAATTTCAGAGTGAAGTGGAAAATCATCATAACAAGAAAATTAAGTTTCTAGGATCTGATCGTGGAGGTGAATATTTGAGTTAAGAGTTTGGTCTTCATTTGAAACAATGCGGAATAGTTTCACAACTCACGCCACCTGGAACACCACAGCATAATGGTGTGTCTGAACGCCGTAACCGCACTTTATTAGATATGGTGCGATCTATGATGTCTCTTACCGATTTACCGCTATCGTTTTGGGGTTATGCTTTAGAGACGGCTGCATTCACGTTAAATAGGGCACCAACAAAATCCGTTGAGATGACACCTTATGAACTGTGGTTTGGCAAGAAACCCAAGTTGTCGTTTCTTAAAGTTTGGGGCTGCGATGCTTATGTGAAAAAGCTTCAACCTGATTATCTCGCACCCAAATCGAAGAAATGTATCTTCATAGGATACCCAAAGGAGACTATTGGGTAAACCTTCTATCACAAATCCAAAGGCAAGATATTCGTTGCTAAGAATGGATCCTTTCTAGAGAAGGAGTTTCTCTTGAAAGAAGTGAGTGGGAGGAAAGTAGAACTTGACGAGGTAATTGTACCTGTTCCCTTATTGGAAAGTAGTTCATCACAGAAATCAGTTCCAGTGATTCCTACACCAGTAAGTGAGGAAGCTAATGATGATGATCATGAAACTTCTGATGAAGTTACTACCGAACCTCGTAGGTCAACCAGAGTAAGATCCGCACCAGAGTGGTACGGTAATCCTGTTCTAAAGGTCATGTTACTTGACCATGACAAACCTACGAACTATGAGGAAGCGATAATGAACCCAGATTCCGCAAAATGGCTTGAGGCCATGAAATATGAGATGGAATCCATGTATGAGAACAAAGTGTGGACTTTGGTTGACTTGCCCGATGATCGGCAAGCCATAGAGAATAAATGGATCTTCAAGAAGAAGACTGATGCTGACGTAATGTTACCGTCTACAAACATCAACTTGTTGCAAAAGGTTTTCGACAAGTTCAAGGAGTTGACTACGATGAGACCTTCTCGCTCGTAGCGATGCTTCAGTCTGTCCGAATCATGTTAGCAATTGCCGCATTTTATGATTACGAAATTTGGCAAATGGATGTCAAAACTACATTCCTTAATGGATATCTTAAATAAGAGTTGTATATGATGCAACCAGAAGGTTTTGTCGATCCAAAAGGTGCTAACAAAGTGTGCAAGCTCCATCGATTCATTTATGGACTGGTGCAAGCCTCTCGGAGTTGGAATATACGCTTTGATAGTGTGGTCAAAGCATATGGTTTTATACATACTTTTGGAGAAGTTTGTATTTATAAGAAAGTGAGTGGGAGCTCTGTAGCATTTCTGATATTATATGTAGATGCCATATTGCTGGTCGGAAATGATACTGAATTTCTGAATAGCATAAAAGGATACTTGAATAAGAATTTTTCAGTGAAAGACCTCGGTGAACCTGCTTATAAATTAGGCATCAAGATCTATAGGGATAGATCAAGACGCTTAATTGGACTTTCACAAAGAACATACCTTGATAAAGTTTTGAAGAAGTCCAAAATGGATCAAGCAAAGAAAGAGTTCTTGCCTGTGTTATAAGGTGTGAAGTTGAGTCAGACTCAATGCCCGACCACTACAAAAGATAGAGAGAAAATGAAAGTCATTCCCTATGCTTCAGCCATAGGTTCTATCATGTATGCAATGATGTGTACCAGACCTGATGTGTGCCTTGCTATTAGTTTAGCAGGGAGGTACCAAAGTAATCCAGGAGTGGATCACTGGACAGCGGTCAAGAACACCCTGAAATACCTGAAAAGGACTAAAGATATGTTTCTCGTTTATGGAGGTGAAAAAGAGCTAGTCGTAAACGGTTACGTCGATGTAAGCTTTGACACTGGTCCGGATGACTCTAAGTCACAAACCCGATACATGTTTTTATTAAATGGTGGAGCTATCAGTTGGTGCAGTTCCAAGTAGAGTGTTGTGGCGGGATCTACGTGTGAAATGGAGTACATAGCTGCTTCGGAAGCAGAAAATGAAGGAGTTCATATCTGATCTAGGTGTCATACCTAGTGCATCGGGTCCAATGAGAATCTGTTGTGACAATACTGGTGCAATTGCCTTGGCGAAGGAATCCAGATTGCAAAAGAGAACCAAGCTGTAACATCCCAAATTTTCAATTTGGAATGTTATACACTAGATCATCATTGCATACCATATTTTATTGCCTTTTGGTTGATCCTAGAAAATTCTACGCAACTCAAGGACCCTCGGAGAGAGTTGGGGATTTCGTTATTTTTATATTTGAGTTTTCTCAAATTTTGAAAATAGGATCATTTGATTTTATTTATTTTATCTTCAATTATTTCTATTACAAAAATATGAGAGAGGGAATAAGATGACTTTCCTAAAATAAAGAAATATTGAGGATTTAATAATAAAATCAAATAAGATTTTATTTTGGTTTTATTTGCTATTTTATTTGAATTTAGGAAAAATGCGCATTTTTCAAAATTGCATTTAGGCCCCAAATAAATGTTCATACTATGCGGCTTGATTTTAGAAGCCGGGGAAAATTTATTTCGGGATTTTTGGAGTCCGTTTAGTTTTCCTTTTGTTTTTTTCCTCGGAGCATAACTATTTTAAAAAAACGCGAACCGACCTAACGGGCCGTGTCCGACCCGGACACCTAGCCCGGCCGGCCTTATAAGCCGGGGAGGAGCCCAGCCGAGCCCCAAACCCTAGCGCCGCCGCCGCCCCTTGCTGCCCGCCGGAGTCGGAGCCGCCGCCGCCGACATCGCCGCTCGCCGGAGCCGCCGCTCGCGGAGATTGACCCCGCCTGCCGCCGGTTTTTCTTGAAAAACCGTTCGGTTTTTCGTTCGGTTTTCCATCGGTTTTTCGTTCGTTTTTTTAGTTTCGTTTTTTTTATAGATTGGTTTTTCTGGTTTATTTATTTAGCGAGCGTTCGCTCGTTCGTTCGTTTTAACAAACGCATTCATCGTGTAGTTCCTGTTCGTTCGTTAACCTGTTCGTCGTTTTTCTTTCTCGGATTAAATCCGCGATTTTTCTGATCGTGATTCCTGATATGATTTTCATTCTAGTATAACTTTTCGCTCGTTTGCCGGAATCAGGCGATTCAAGCGCCTGGAGTTTCGTCTCGAAACCCTCTTTCCATTTAACCAACTCTAACAAGTGTTTGCCACGGTAAAAATTGCCCTAGATCCAAAATAGTAAATGAAGCTTGTTTTTTTGCCGTTTGTCTTTCATTGCTTCGTTCGATTTGATTCTTTTTGCCAATCGGAGTTCTTAAGTTGAACTTTCTGGTTAGATCTCTTATTCGATTTTTATCTGTGCATTAGTTGAGTACTTATTGTATGCTTGTTTGTTTGCGATAGAGTACCCGGAGTGCGCCGCTTGGTACTTCGAATCGCTAGGTTTCATGGATCATCAGCAAGGCAAGTAACACTTTGATCATATCTTCTATTACCCAGTTTTTATTGCATTAGATCAATCCTCACACATTGCATGATTAGGATCTAATTAAATTGTGGGTTGGGAAGTAGATGAGGTAGTACCTATTACCTGTTATTATCAAACCTTTGGGAGTTACTTCTACGTTTGCTTCTTATGCCATGCTATGCTAGTAGACGTGGATTGGGTGAGTGAAATCCATGACAGATGTGAGTTTGTTAAATTAATGGTTTATCTAAGGTGGCAACTTAAATACACATCTGGGTGGATTGAGGCATCTGGGTATTCCAGCGACTGCCTGTTTTTCTTCGGACCGCCACCCAGGCTCAAAGGGATCATGAGATTATTCACGCTAGAAACTTCCGTGTGCAGCCACAAGCTACTATGGGCTCTAGCATAGTTGATTAAGTCGTGCGAGCTCTTACAGTGGTAGACTAGCAGATGTAGGGGATGTAGGTGGTACGGTCTACCCATCGTAAGGTGCTAGCGCTTCTGAAATACTATGTCTCGGTCATCCATTTCTCAAACACCATGTAGTGTGAGAAATCCAATGGAGGAGATCGAGTCTTGTGGGGTAAAGTGCACAAACCTCTGCAGAGTGTATAAACTAATCATGGTTAGCCGTGTCCCCGGTTATGGACATCTTGAGTATCTAGTACTTGGATTATCATGTGAATCTCATCATGCTACTCTAATTAATTTGTTGGTTCTTAATGATGATGCTTAAGTGGGATTGGGAATGCTGTCAACCATTCTCAATGTTTAACAACTACCATGATAGTTAAACAAAACTTATTCCTTTGCAGTAGGGAAAAATTGGCTTTACGCAAAACTGTAACCATAGATCTTTCCACCAGCCAAATATGCATATAGAATAGCCTTATTCTTTCATTGCTCTCTATGTGTTACTAAAGGAAATATGCCCTAGAGGCAATAATAAAGTTATTATTTATTTCCTTATATCATGATAAATGTTTATTATTCATGCTAGAATTGTATTAACCGGAAACATAATACATGTGTGAATACATAGACAAACAGAGTGTCACTAGTATGCGTCTACTTGACTAGCTCGTTAATCAAAGATGGTTATGTTTCCTAACCATGAACAAAGAGTTGTTATTTGATTAACAAGATCACATCATTAGTTGAATGATCTGATTGACATGACCCATTCCATTAGCTTAGCACCCGATCGTTTAGTATATTGCTATTTCTTTCTACATGACTTATACATGTTCCTATGACTATGAGATTATGCAACTCCCGTTTACTGGAGGAACACTTTGGGTGCTACCAAACGTCACAACGTAACTGGGTGATTATAAAGGAGTACTACAGGTGTCTCCAAAGGTAGATGTTGGGTTGGCGTATTTCGAGATTAGGATTTGTCACTCCGATTGTCGGAGAGGTATCTCTGGGCCCTCTCGGTAATGCACATCACATAAGCCTTGCAAGCATTGCAACTAATATGTTAGTTGTGAGATGATGTATTACGAAATGAGTAAAGAGACTTGTCGGTAACGAGATTGAACTAGGTATTGGATACTGACGATCGAATCTCGGGCAAGTAACATACCGATGACAAAGGGAACAACGTATGTTGTTATGCGGTCTGACCGATAAAGATCTTCGTAGAATATGTAGGAGCCAATATGGGCATCCAGGTCCCGCTATTGGTTATTGACCGGAGACGTGTCTCGGTCATGTCTACATTGTTCTTGCACCGTAGGGTCCGCACGCTTAACGTTACGATGACAGTTATTATGAGTTTATGCATTTTGATGTACCGAAGGGTGTTCGGAGTCCCGGATGTGATCACGGACATGACGAGGAGTCTCGAAATGGTTGAGACATAAAGATTGATATATTGGAAGCCTATGTTTGGATATCGTAAGTGTTCCGGGTAAAATCGGGATTTTACCGGAGTACCGGGAGGTTACTGGAACCCCCCGGAAGCTATATGGGCCTTAGTGGGCTTTAGTGGAAAAGAGAGGGGGCAGCCCAAGGTGGGCCGCACGCCTCCCCCCTCCCCTAGTCCTATTAGGACAAGGAGAGGTGGCCGGCCCCCCTCTCTCCTTTCCCCCTCAGCAAATCCTATTCCAACTAGGATTGGGGGGGGGGAATCCTACTCCCAGAGGGAGTAGGACTCCTCCTGGTGCGCCCAACCTGGCCGGCCAGCCCTCCCCTTGGCTCCTTTATATACGAAGGCAGGGGGCACCCTAGAACACACAAGTTGATCCTCGTGATCGTTCCTTAGCCGTGTGCGGTGCCCCCTGCCACCATATTCCACCTCGGTCATATTGTTGTAGTGCTTAGGCGAAGCCCTGCGTCGGTAGAACATCATCATCGTCACCACGCCGTTGTGCTGACGGAACTCATCCCCGAAGCTTTGCTGGATCGGAGCCCGGGGAGCGTCATCGAGCTGTACGTGTGCTAAGAACTCGGAGGTGCCGGAGTAATGGTGCTTGGATCGGTCGGATCGAGAAGACGTACGACTACTTCCTCTACGTTGTGTCAACGCTTCCGTTGCGATCTACAAGGGTACGTAGATCATGCTCTCCCCTCTCGTTGCTATGCATCACCATGATCTTGCGTGTGCGTAGGAATTTTTTTGAAATTACTGTGTTCCCCAACAGTGGCAACCGATTCTAGGTTTTATGGTTTGATGTTATATGCACGAGTAGAACACAAGTGAGTTGTGGGCGATATAAGTCATACTGCCTACCAGCATGTCATACTTTGGTTCGGCGGTATTGTTGGACGAGACGACCCGGACCGACATTACGCGTACGCTTAGCGAGACCGGTTCTCCCGACGTGCTTTGCACATAGGTGGCTTGCGGGCGACAGTCTCTCCAACTTTAGTTGAACCGAGTGTGGCTACGCCCGGTCCTTGCGAAGGTTAAAACGGAGTCAAATTGACAAACTATCGTTGTGGTTTTGATGCGTAGGTGAGATCGGTTCTTACTTAAGCCCGTAGCAGCCACGTAAAACTTGCAACAACAAAGTAGAGGACGTCTAACTTGTTTTTGCAGGGCATGTTGTGATGTGATATGGTCAAGACATGATGCTAAATTTTATTGTATGAGATGATCATGTTTTGTAACCGAGTTATCGGCAACTGGCAGGAGCCATATGGTTGTCGCTTTATTGTATGCAATGCAATCGCGATGTAATGCTTTACTTTATCACTAAGCGGTAGCGATAGTCGTAGAAGCATAAGATTGGCGAGACGACAACGATGCCACGATGGAGATCAAGGTGTTGCGCCGGTGACGATGGTGATCACGACGGTGCTTCGGAGATGGAGATCACAAGCACAAGATGATGATGGCCATATCATATCACTTATATTGATTGCATGTGATGTTTATCCTTTATGCATCTTATCTTGCTTTGATTGACGGTAGCATTATAAGATGATCTCTCACTAAATTATCAAGAAGTGTTCTCCCTAAGTATGCACCGTTGCCAAAGTTCGTCGTGCCCAGACACCACGTGATGATCGGGTGTGATAAGCTCTACGTCCATCTACAACGGGTGCAAGCCAGTTTTGCACACGCAGAATACTCGGGTTATACTTGACGAGCCTAGCATATGCAGATATGGCCTCGGAACACGGAGACCGAAAGGTCGAGCGTGAATCATATAGTAGATATGACCAACATAATGATGTTCACCATTGAAGACTAATCCATTTCACGTGATGATCGGTTATGGTCTAGTTGATTTGGATCACGTGATCACTTAGAAGATTAGAGGAATGTCTATCTAAGTGGGAGTTCTTAAGTAATATGATTAATTGAACTTAAATTTATCATGAACTTAGTCCCTGATAGTATCTTGCTTGTTTATGTTGATTGTAGATAGATGGCCCGTGCTGTTGTTCCGTTGAATTTTAATGCGTTCCTTGAGAAAGCAAAGTTGAAAGATGATGGTAGCAATTACACGGACTGAGTCCGTAACTTGAGGATTATCCTCATTGCTGCACAGAAGAATTACGTCCTGGAAGCACCGCTGGGTGCCAGGCCTGCTGCTGGAGCAACACCAGATGTTATGAACGTCTGGCAGAGCAAAGCTGATGACTACTCGATAGTTCGGTGTGCCATGCTTTACGGCTTAGAATCGGGACTTCAACAACGTTTTGAACGTCATGGAGCATATGAGATGTTCCAGGAGTTGAAGTTAATATTTCAAGAAAATGCCCGGATTGAGAGATATGAAGTCTCCAATAAGTTCTATAGCTGTAAGATGCAGGAGAACAGTTCTGTCAGTGAGCATAACTCAAAATGTCTGGGTATAATAATCACTTGATTCAGATGGGAGTTCTTCTTCCAGATGATTGCGTCATTGACAGAATTCTCCAATCACTGCCACCAAGCTACAAGAGCTTCGTGATGAACTATAATATGCAAGGGATGAATAAGACTATTCCCGAGCTCTTCGCAATGCTGAAAGCCGCGGAGGTAGAAATCAAAAGGAGCATCAAGTGTTGATGGTCAACAAGACCACTAGTTTGAAGAAAAAGGGCAAAGGGAAGAAGAAGGGGAACTTCAAGAAGAACGGCAAGCAAGTTGCTGCTCAAGAGAAGAAACCCAAGTCTGGACCTAAGCCTGAAACTGAGTGCTTCTACTGCAAGCAGACTGGTCACTGGAAGCGGAACTGCCCCAAGTATTTGGCGGATAAGAAGGATGGCAAGGTGAACAAAGGTATATGTGATATACATGTTATTGATGTGTACCTTACTAGAGCTCGCAGTAGCACCTGGGTATTTGATACTGGTTCTGTTGCTAATATTTGCAACTCAAAACAGGGACTACGGAATAAGCGAACACTGGCAAAGGAGGAGGTGACGATGCACGTGGGAAATGGTTCCAAAGTCGATGTGATCGAGGTCGGCACGCTACCTCTACATCTACCTTCGGGATTAGTATTAGACCTAAATAATTGTTATTTGGTGCCAGCGTTGAGCATGAACATTATATCTGGATCTTGTTTAATGCGAGACGGTTATTCATTTAAATCAGAGAATAATGGTTGTTCTATTTATATGAGTAATATCTTTTATGGTCATGCACCCTTGAAGAGTGGTCTATTCTTATTGAATCTCGAGAGTAGTGATACACATATTCATAATGTTGAAGCCAAAAGATGCAGAGTTGATAATGATAGTGCAACTTATTTGTGGCACTGTCGTTTAGGTCATATCGGTGTAAAGCGCATGAAGAAACTCCATACTGATTGGCTTTTGGAACCACTTGATTATGAATCACTTGGTACTTGCGAACCGTGCCTCATGGGCAAGATGACTAAAACATCGTTCTCCGGTACTATGGAGAGAGCAACAGATTTGTTGGAAATCATACATACAGATGTATGTGGTCCGATGAATGTTGAGGCTCGTGGCGGATATCATTATTTTCTCACCTTCACAGATGATTTAAGCAGATATGGGTATATCTACTTAATGAAACATAAGTCTGAAACATTTGAAAAGTTCAAAGAATTTCAGAGTGAAGTTGAAAATCATCGTAACAAGAAAATAAAGTTTCTACGATCTGATCGTGGAGGAGAATATTTGAGTTACGAGTTTGGTGTACATTTGAAAAATTGTGGAATAGTTTCGCAACTCACGCCACCCGGAACACCACAGCGTAATGGTGTGTCCGAACGTCGTAATTGTACTTTATTAGATATGGTGCGATCTATGATGTCTCTTACTGATTTACCGCTATCGTTTTGGGGATACGCTCTAGAGACGGCCGCATTCACGTTAAATAGGGCACCATCAAAATCCGTTGAGACGACGCCTTATGAACTGTGGTTTGGCAAGAAACCAAAGTTGTCGTTTCTTAAAGTTTGGGGCTGCGATGCTTATGTGAAAAAGCTTCAACCTGATAAGCTCGAACCCAAATCGGAGAAATGTGTCTTCATAGGATACCCAAAGGAGACTGTTGGGTACACCTTCTATCACAGATCCGAAGGCAAGACATTCGTTGCTAAGAATGGATCCTTTCTAGAGAAGGAGTTTCTCTCGAAAGAAGTGAGTGGGAGGAAAGTAGAACTTGATGAGGTAACTGTACCTGCTCCCTTATTGGAAAGTAGTACATCACAGAAAACTGTTTCAGTGACACCTACACCAATTAGTGAGGAAGCTAATTATGATGATCATGAAACTTCAGAACAAGATACTACTGAACCTCGTAGATCAACCAGAGTGAGATCCGCGCCAGAGTGGTACGGTAATCCTGTTCTAGAAGTCATGCTACTAGATCATGATGAACCTACGAACTATGAAGAAGTGATGGTGAGCCCAGATTCCGCAAAATGGCTTGAGGCCATGAAATCTGAGATGGGATCCATGTATGAGAACAAAGTATGGACTTTGGTTGACTTGCCCGATGATCGGCAAGCAATTGAGAATAAATGGATCTTCAAGAAGAAGACTGACACTGACGGTAATATTACTGTCTACAAAGCTCGACTTGTCGCAAAAGGTTTTCGACAAGTTCAAGGGGTTGACTATGATGAGACTTTCTCACCCGTAGCGATGCTTAAGTCTGTCCGAATCATGTTAGCAATTGCCGCATTTTATGATTATGAAATTTGGCAGATGGACGTCAAAACTGCATTCCTGAATGGATTTCTGGAAGAAGAGTTGTATATGATGCAATCGGAAGGTTTTGTTGATCCAAAGGAAGCTGACAAAGTGTGCAAGCTCCAGCGATCCATTTATGGACTGGTGCAAGCCTATCGGAGTTGGAATAAACGCTTTGATAGTGTGATCAAAGCATTTGGTTTTATACAGACTTTTGGAGAAGCCTGTATTTACAAGAAAGTGAGTGGGAGCTCTGTAGCATTTCTGATATTATATGTGGATGACATATTACTGATTGGAAATGATATAGAATTTCTGGATAGCATAAAGGGATATTTGAACAAGAGTTTTTCAATGAAAGACCTCGGTGAAGCTGCTTACATATTAGGCATAAAAATCTATAGAGATAGATCAAGACGCTTAATTGGACTTTCACAAAGCACATACCTTGACAAGATTTTGAAGAAGTTCAAAATGGATCAAGCAAAGAAAGGGTTCTTTCCTGTATTACAAGGTGTGAAATTGAGTAAGACTCAAAGCCCGACCACTGCAGAAGATAGAGAGAAAATGAAAGATGTTCCCTATGCTTCAGCCATAGGCTCTATCATGTATGCAATGCTGTGTACCAGACCTGATGTGTGCCTTGCTATAAGTTTAGCAGGGAGGTACCAAAGTAATCCAGGAGTGGATCACTGGACAGCGGTCAAGAACATCCTGAAGTACCTGAAAAAGACCAAGGATATGTTTCTCGTATATGGAGGTGACAAAGAGCTCATCGTAAACGGTTACATTGATGCAAGCTTTGACACTGATCCAGACGATTCTAAATCGCAAACCGGATACGTGTTTACATTAAACGGTGGAGCTGTCAGTTGGTGCAGTTCTAAACAAAGCGTCGTGGCGGGATCTACATGTGAAGCGGAGTACATAGCTGCTTCGGAAGCAGCAAATGAAGGAGTCTGGATGAAGGAGTTCATATCCGATCTAGGTGTCATACCTAGTGCATCGGGTCCAATGAAAATCTTTTGTGACAATACTGGTGCAATTGCCTTGGCAAAGGAATCCAGATTTCACAAGAGAACCAAGCACATCAAGAGACGCTTCAATTCCATCCGAGATCTAGTCCAGGTGGGAGACATAGAAATTTGCAAGATACATACGGATCTGAATGTTGCAGACCCGCTGACTAAGCCTCTTCCACGAGCAAAACATGATCAGCACCAAGGCTCCATGGGTGTTAGAATCATTACTATGTAATCTAGATTATTGACTCTAGTGCAAGTGGGAGACTGAAGGAAATATGCCCTAGAGGCAATAATAAAGTTATTATTTATTTCCTTATATCATGATAAATGTTTATTATTCATGCTAGAATTGTATTAACCGGAAACATAATACATGTGTGAATACATAGACAAATAGAGTGTCACTAGTATGCCTCTACTTGACTAGCTCGTTAATCAAAGATGGTTATGTTTCCTAACCATGAACAAAGAGTTGTTATTTGATTAACAAGATCACATCATTAGTTGAATGGTCTGATTGACATGACCCATTCCATTAGCTTAGCACCCGATCGTTTAGTATGTTGCTATTGCTTTCTTCATGACTTATACATGTTCCTGTGACTATGAGATTATGCAACTCCCGTTTACCAGAGGAACACTTTGGGTGCTACCAAACGTCACAACGTAACTGGGTGATTATAAAGGTGTACTACAGGTGTCTCCAAAGGTAGATGTTGGGTTGGCGTATTTTGAGATTAGGATTTGTCACTCCGATTGTCGGAGAGGTATCTCTGGGCCCTCTCGGTAATGCACATCACATAAGCCTTGCAAGCATTGCAACTAATATGTTAGTTGTGAGATGATGTATTACGGAACGAGTAAAGAGACTTGCCGGTAACGAGATTGAACTAGGTATTGGATACCGACGATCGAATCTCTGGCAAGTAACATACCGATGACAAAGGGAACAACGTATGTTGTTATGCGGTCTGACCGATAAAGATCTTCGTAGAATATGTAGGAGCCAATATGGGCATCCAGGTCCCGCTATTGGTTATTGACCGGAGACGTGTCTCGGTCATGTCTACATTGTTCTCGAACCTTAGGGTCCGCACGCTTAACGTTACGATGACAGTTATTATGAGTTTATGCATTTTGATGTACCGAAGGGTGTTCGGAGTCCAGGATGTGATCACGGACATGACAAGGAGTCTCGAAATGGTCGAGACATAAAGATTGATATATTGGAAGCCTATGTTTGGATATCGGAAGTGTTCCGGGTAAAATCGGGATTTTACCGGAGTACCGGGAGGTTACGGGAACCCCCCGGAAGCTATATGGGCCTTAGTGGGCTTTAGTGGAAAAGAGAAGGGGCAGCCCAAGGTGGGCCGCGCGCCTCCCCCCTCCCCTAGTCCTATTAGGACAAGGAGAGGTGGCCGGCCCCCCTCTCTCCTTTCCCCCTCAGCAAATCCTATTCCAACTAGGATTGGGGGGGGGGGGAATCCTACTCCCAGAGGGAGTAGCACTCCTCCTGGCACGCCCAACCTGGCCGGCCACCCCTCCCCTTGGCTTCTTTATACACGGAGGCAGGGGGCACCCTAGAACACACAAGTTGATCCTCGTGATCGTTCCTTAGCCGTGTGCGGTGCCCCCTGCCACCATATTCCACCTCGGTCATATCGTTGTAGTGCTTAGGCGAAGCCCTGCGTCGGTAGAACATCATCATCGTCACCACACCGTTGTGCTGACGGAACTCATCCCCGAAGCTTTGATGGATCGGAGCCCGAGGAGCGTCATCGAGCTGTACGTGTGCTAAGAACTCGGAGGTGCCGGAGTAACGGTGCTTGGATCGGTCGGATCGAGAAGACGTACGACTACTTCCTCTACGTTGTGTCAACGCTTCCGTTGCGATCTACAAGGGTACGTAGATCATGCTCTCCCCTCTCGTTGCTATGCATCACCATGATCTTGCGTGTGCGTAGGAAACTTTTTGAAATTACTGCGTTCCCCAATAGTTACATTGCCAACATATTCCATGTGCTGACCCATTTTGGGCTGCAACGTTCATGTTGCGGACTTTTCAGACGATGATTAAGGTGCCTTTAGGTCGTGGTTCTATACTCAGTGATGCCGTTGGAGTTGATGGACTCACTTATCTTCCAAGCCTTCCGCTGTTATCGTTATTAGATGGCCTTAAGCCATATTTATTGTAATAAGTTCTCTTTTGAGACACTCGATGTAATAAGTGTGTGATTGCTACTCTGTTATAAATCCTTCAAGTACTGTGTGGTGTCAGCATTACTGATCCAGGGATGACACCTGAGCACAGAGATTAGACCGTTTGAGGTCTGGTCGCTACACAAGCACATCAAGAGACGCTTCAATTCCATCCGCGATCAAGTCAAGGGGGGAGACATAGAGATTTGCAAGATACATACGGATTTGAATGTTGCAGACCCGTTGACTAAGCCTCTCTCACGAGCAAAACATGATCAGCACCAAGACTCCATGGGTGTTAGAATCATCACAATGTAATCTAGATTATTGACTCTAGTGCAAGTGGGAGACTAAAGGAAATATGCCCTAGACACAATAATAAAGTTGTTATTTATATTTCCTTATATCATGATAAATATTTATTATTCATGCTAGAATTGTATTGACCGGAAACTTAGTACATGTGTGGATACATAGACAAACAGAGTGTCACTAGTATGTCTCTACTTGACTAGCTCGTTAATCAAAGATGGTTAAGTTTCCTAGCCATGGACAAAGAGTTGTCATTTGATGAACGGGATCACATCATTAGAGAATGATGTGATTGACTTGACCCATCCGTTAGCTTAGCACTTTGATCGTTTAGTTTACTGCTATTGCTTTCTCATAACTTATACATGTTCCTATGACTATGAGATTATGCAACTCCCGAATACCGGAGGAACACTTAGTATGCTATCAAACGTCACAACGTAACTGGGTGACTATAAAGATGCTCTACAAGTGTCTCCGATGGCGTTTGTTGAGTTGGCATAGATCGAGATTAGGATTTGTCACTCCGTGTATCGGAGAGGTATCTCTGGGCCCTCTCGATAATGCACATCACTATAAGCCTTGCAAGCAATGCGACTAATGAGTTAGTTACAGGATGTTGCATTACGTAACGAGTAAATAGACTTGCCGGTAACGAGATTGAACTAGGTATTGAGATACCGACGATCGAATCTCGGGCGAGTAACATACCGATGACAAAGGGAACAACATATGTTGTTATGCTGTTTGACCGATAAAGATCTTCGTAGAATATGTAGGAACCAATATGAGCATCCAGGTTCCGCTATTGGTTACTGACCGGAGATGAGTCTCGGTCATGTCTACATAGTTCTCGAACCCGTAGGGTCCACATGCTTAACGTTCGGTGACGATCGGTATTATGAGTTTATGTGTTTTGATGTACCGAAGGTAGTTCAGAGTCCTGGATATGATCACGGACATGACGAGGAGTCTCGGAATGGTCGAGACATAAAGATCGATATATTGGAAGGCTATGTTTGGACATAAGAATGGTTTCGAGTGAGTTCGGGCATTTACCGGAGTACCGGGGGGGTTACTGGAACCCCCCGGGGAGCATATGGGCCTTAATGGGCCTTAGTGGGAGAGAAGAGAAGGCAGCCTAGGAGGGCCCCCCCCCTCCCAAGCTCAATCCGAATTGGGTGGGGGCGTCCCCCCTTTCCTTTTTCCTTCCCCCTCTTCCTTCTATTCCTAGTTGGACTAGGAAAGGGGGAGTCTTACTCCTGCTAGGAGGAGGACTCCTCCCCCTTGGCGCGCCTAGAGAGGCCGGCCGGCCTCCCCTCTCCCTTCTTTATATACGTGGGGAGGGGGGCACCCTAGAACACACAAGTTGATTATTTAGCCGTGTGTGGTGCCCCCTTCACAGATTTCCACCTCGGTCATATCGTTGTAGAGCTTAGGCGAAGCCCTGCGTCGGTAACTTCATCATCACCGTCATCACGCTGTTGTGCTGATGAAGCTCTCCCCCGACACTCAGCTGGATCTAGAGTTTGTGAGACGTCACCGAGCTGAACATGTGCATATCGCGGAGGTGCCGTACCTTCGGTGCTAGGATCGGTCGGATCATGAAGACGTACGACTACACCAACCGCGTTGTCATAACGATTCCGCTTACGGTCTACGGGGGTACGTGGACGACACTCTTCCCCTCTCGTTGCTATGCATCACCTAGTTGGATCTTGCGTGTGCGTAGAATTTTTTGAAATTACTGCGTTCCCCAACAGTTTTTTATTATTACTATTACAAAAATCAATGTCTACTATCATTACTACACTTGTATCACCATCTCTTCGTCGAACTAGTGCACCTATACAATTTACAATTTTATTTTGTTGTTGGGGACACAAGAGACTCTTTATTAGTTGGTTGTAGGGTTGTTTGAGAGAGACCATCTTCATCCTACGTGTCCCGCGGATTGATAAACCTTAGGCCATCCACTTGAGAGAAAATTGCTACTCTCCTACAAAACTCTACGCTTGGAGACCCAACACGAGTCTACAAGAACAAGTTGTGTAGTAGACTTCACTTGTTGGAGTAGCAGACCACCCAAATCAACCATAGTGATCTTATAGTTTTTTTAAAGATCCATGTGATTTGGGTTACAGCAATAGCAACCTTGCATTTCTTTTTATAAAATGCAGGATCACTTATAGTTCACCCCGATCAACCTACTCCTACAATACTCCAAAATACTCCTACAATACTCCTGGAATTTTCAACCTACTCCTACAATACTCCTAGAATTTCTTGAATTTATTTTTTAGAGAGAAAAGGAGCACCAGGCCCTCAATTTGATTGTCATGAAACTGATAACACAAAGACATGCGTTAAGTAAAACTTGCTCAAAAAATCGGCTACGAGACCTCAAGGGTGAAAGCTTAACAGTCTAACTCTCCACGGTAGAAAACACTATAAGCACACAACCATTACAAACAGAAAAGCTACACAAGACTTCTCCCACACATGAATTTGCACCATCTCATTTTACCATTGCCAATATGAGGTCACCCCATCATCCTAGAACAACAACTCCATCCAGATGTAGATTAGCAGAGATGAAGCACATACCGTGGTCGTCGTCAAATATTCTCCACGGGATATTCTTCGACACGACGACGCACAACACAGGGCCACCAGTGCATGAAAGATGTCATGACTGCAGTCACGTTGGTCCTGCTAAGGTTAGTATGTTATTTCCTTCTTTCTCACACGCTTTGCGCGCTCCTATTGTCTTCCTATTTGTGCTTGGAGCCATTGACAACCTCTTCCTGTCGTTTGGCAAGATCCATTCTCGGATGTGCTCTTTAATCGTCAGCACTCTCTTGGGTCATTTCCGTGCAGTTTGTTCTATGAAATGGTGGAGCCCTGGTCACTCATTTTTCATCGGGTTTGTTTACCTCGCGATCGTCGCAGGATTTGTTGTTTGATCGGATGGGGCGTCAATTTTCGTTGGATTTCAAAAAATGTTCATGAATTTGAAATTAGTCGTTGGTTTACAAAAATGATCATGAATTTGAAAATTGTTCTTGTTTTTTTGAAAAAAAATCACATATTTAAAAATGGTCATGAGTTTGAAAATTCTTCCTGGATTAAAAAAAACTAAAAAAATCTCGTATTTTTAAAAATATTCACGAATTAGAAAATTATTCGTGGAACTCAAAAAGTTTCTGAATTTCAAAAAATGTTCTTATTCTTTTTAAAAAATATTCATGAGATAGAAATTTGCTCTTCAGTTCTGTAAAATGTTGAAATTTAAAGAAATGTTCATGAATTTGTAAATTGTACATGTATTCCAGAAAATGTTCATATATTTGAAATCTGTTAAAAATCTTCATATATTTGGGAAAAAATCACAAATAAAAAATTATTCCCAAATTTTAAAAAATGTTCACGAATTTAAAATATCTCCTGTATTTCAAAAAATGTTCATGAATTAGATCCCCCCCCCCCCCATATTTAGAAAACTGTTCACAAATATGAAAAGTGCCAAAAGTTTTATAAAGTGCTGATGAATTTGAAAAGTGTCCAAAGTTTTAAGGAATGTTCATGAATTCCAAAATTGTTTGCAATTTTTAAAAAATGTTCATGAATTTAACAATTGTTCTTGATTTTCCAACAAAAAAATATTTCAACAAAAGTTCAAAAATTCAAAAATGATCTCGGATTTAATGATATCCTCACGAATTTGGAAAATGTTACGAAAATGTTCATATATTTCTAAAAATATTCATGATTTTGAAATTGTTCTTAAATTTTGAAAAATGTTCACATATTTCAAAAAATGTTCATGAATTGGAAAATTATTCATTGATTTCAAAAAATGTACGCAAATTTTAAAATATTCACGAATTAGAAAATAGTTTGTACAATTCAAAAATGTTTTCTTAAATGTAAAGAATTGTTCAATAATTGAATTTGTTCCTGCATTTCAAAAAAGTTCATGAACATAGCTGTCGTTCATTGCATTAGCTCACACGGACGACCACCATAGTTTGACCATTGACTTCTACCTAGGAAGATTGAGCAGTGACCTTTGACTGTTGATTTTTCAAAAAACCAAAACAACCCGAATTTGAAGAAAAGTCCAAAAATGGAAAATTTTCATATATTTGAAAAAAGATCATGAAATTTGGGAAAAGTAAACGAATTTTGAAAAAATTTCAAGACTTGGAAATGTTCATAATTCAAAAATAGTTCACAAAAATGGGAAAAAGTTCATGAATTTGAAGATAAGTTCACAAAAACTTTTTAAAAGTTGATTTTAAAAAAAGGCTCACAAATTTTAGAAAGATTATGATTTTGCAAAAGGTTTGTGAATTAGAAAAATTAAAGATAAATCAAAAAAGAAAAGAAAATAAAAAGAAAACAAGAAATGAAAAACGAGCAAATTCAGTCATAGGAAAAATAAAACAAATCAAAATATATCTAGCCCCAAAAATAAAGAAACCAGTCCAAGAAAATCAATGGGAACATTCAAGAAGTTACCCACATTCACAAAATTGGTGAAGGGGAAACTAGAATGGGCAAGCCATTTATCACGCAGCAATCGCTCCCCTTCGCGCTGCGTATGAGTAACACTTTAACGGGAATTTAATGCACTAAATAGGAGTTGGATAGGATCCGGGTCCTCCTATATGATGAATTTTGCGTCATATAGGAGCGCGAAGTATAGGGTCCACGCATAACTGGGTTGTGCCACTGCACAATGCCATCTGTTTCTTTTTGTAACATGCGTAGTAAAAATACATGTAAAAGGAGCAAGCTTGCGATGATTCAAACGCGTGACCTCACACTCCTCACTCATGCTCCTACCTACTCGATCTGACGACTGATGTCGATCACGGAAGCGCGAAACATATCGGAACACATGGTAGGGTTGATATTTGAAAACCCCTGTTCAAGAATTCATCTGATTAACCAGTTAACTTGCCGATTAATTCATATTCATAGGGCCCCCGAGTAACCGATTACCCGATAAATCGTCCGACTAATTGATTAAATGGCCAATTAACTTATCGATTAGCCTATTAATCCCCTACTCACCAGCCGACCGAGCAGCTACCAGTTAATGATTTCCTCAACAATGAATGAAAACATTTTTGAAAGATTTCGAAAACATTTCCTGAAAATTGCTAACAATTTTGAGATTCCACAAATATTTTTTTGGACTCAAATATTTTTAAACAATGTGAACAATTTTCTATTCTAAACTTGATTTTTGAAAAACACGAGCTTTTTTTGAAAACTTGATCAAGTTTCGAAATCCTGAAACATTTTTCGGAAAACATGAACTTTAAAAAATTCCTGAATATTTTCTGTGAACAGAAATATTAATAAATTTTTGCACAAAATTTGAAAGCAATTTTAAAAAAAAATGAGAAACCTTATATTTAAAAAATGCAAGCAAAGAATGAAAAGGGAATATATTTTTAAATAGTGAACAATATTTTGAAACCCATAGCTTTTTTTGAAATTCCAGAACAGTTTTCAAAATTGTGAACAAAATTTTGAAACAAGAACAGTTTTTAATATTTCGAAAAAGTATGAAAAGAAAAATAAACTCAAAAAGGGAAATTGAAGAAAGCGAAAAAGGGAAAAATAAATTAAAATAAAAGAACAGGAAAAGGAAAATGAAAAGGGCCAGGCCAGTCGGGGGCGCCTTTGTGCGGTGTAGGGATTAAAATGGAGCGGTACCTGACAGAACTGGGTGCTACCACATATGTTTTCATATTTTTCTGCTGAAGCGGAAACGAATACAGAAACCCTGAAAATGAATACAGAAACAGATACTATCGAAAACAGACACAGAGCAAATACAGAGCAGATAGAGAAATGGAATGTGGGTGTTGACCGAAACTTAAGAAACCCTTGAATCATGCAGAAATATACACAACAAACAAACTTACCGAATTGTTAACCTGGCTAAAAATAATACAACCACGTTAGCAACTTAGCGTAGTATTGTGGTATTATTAGACAATTGCGTATAGCGTCTAGTTGAGTGTGTGATAGTAGAAATTGGACCTCAAATGATTCATTCTACTCATTGTGTCATCGTGTGTTATTTGGCGGTTGGGCTACAAAGCAACCATATGCCTATAGTAAAAACAGAAATTCCATTTTTCACGGAAACGAAAAGTATCATTTCCATGTTTGTTCCACCGGAAAATACTGTTCTGTTTTTGTTTCCATTTCGGCATAAAAGATTCTATTTTCATTTTCATTTTGCAAAATTTTGTTTCCATTTTTATATCTCCACTCCGTTTTCATTTTCCCTCCAAAAAAGTGAAAAGTTTCCACCCCATTTTCATCCCTAATGCGAAGCCCTGATAGTTTGCCGCGGGGTACGGCGGAAAATCTTATATGACACATGTTGCGTCAAGCTGTCGAGGCTTCCATAGGCTTCACGAGTGAGCGACGTGATCTGGGCCGGCCCGTTAGCGGTTAGCGTAGCTATTACGGGCGGGTGGTTTTCTGCCGGGTTTGGCAGCCTTCTAGAAGGTTCCTCAAATCGGCTTTTCTTTTTTCCTGTTGTTTTTTGTGGCTGGATTGCTTTTAGGTTTTATCTTTTTTTGTTTTTTTCCTTTATGTTTCTTCTTTTTATTTTAGTTTTTGTTATTATCTTTTCTGTTTCTTTCTTCCTTTTTTACCTTTTCTGTTTCTTTTCTTAAGAATTCACAATTTTTTTAAAAAATTAGATTTCAAAATTATTCGGAAATTTGAAAATATATTGTAGATTTTCATAAAAATGTTCGTGTTTAAAAAATCACAAATTTGAAAAAAATCATGTTTTCAAAAAATGTTTGCATTTTCAAAATGTTTGTGAAGTTCAAAATTGTCAGATTTTCAAGAAATATTCACGTTTTTAAGATAATGTTTGAAATTTTTAAAAATCTTTGCAATTTTTAAAACTGTTCAAAAATTCCAAAATATGTTCGTGAAAGTAATTTGTTTTCAAAATTTTCAAGAAAATGTTTGTGTTTTCGGAAAAATATTCAGTTTTTGAAACATTTCATATATTGTTATAAGTATTCGTGCTTTCAAAAAACATTTAGTAATTTGAAAAATGTTTATTTTTAAAAACTGCATTAGCTACAGTACTCCTACAGTATCATTTTACTCAGCAAAAATATGTCCATACGAGATGATAGTTGCTTATATGTCGCCGAAGGTTGTTTGGTCTGTTGGTTATCGTCACGCACATATTCTGAGTTTTTTTCTTCAGGATCGCGCACATTCCGAGCAAGCGCATGCATTTTCCTTTTTTGTATTTTTGATCCGGTGATACAGTGCACTACTGGGCCAGTCCAGGTCAGACTCCCCTATGCGTTTGCTCGACGGTATGTCGCAGAACACGACACAAAGGAGGTCCCGGGTGCGCCAAATGGGTATTTCTAGAGCATTTGTAACCGATCCCCTATCTTTTTAGTGGAGTAAATTTGGCTTTTACTCCACTAAGTTTGACCTAGCCGATCCCTTATATGGCTTAGTGGAGTATTTTTTTTATCCCTTCCCTAAAACTCTGAGTATATTTACTCCATCGTTGTTCGGGCGAGTAAAGTCGATGCGTCTTCTCCCCCCGCACCGCCGTCAGCGCCCCCCCCCCCCCCCCGCCCTCCCCCGCCCCTCCGATGGCCGGACGTGGTGGCAGATCCCTGTCATCGATCCGCACGCATCCTTTGCGGGCTTTTCATCGAGCCGTCGTCGCCGGTCGCCCAATCCGCCCGCCGCCGCGCCCCTATGCTGGTTTGAGGACTTCCCCGTCCTCCCTCCGCCCTGCCACCGACGAGGACCTACCTCGGGGGTCCGGCGGCGGAACTAGGGGACGTGGGTGGCCGAAACCACGGATCGAGAGACCCACACCAAGCGGTGGCTCGAGACCTTCCACACGACCGAGCTCGCGGCCATGGAGTACAACTGCTGGCAGGTTCGCTTCAGCGACGCGGCGGCTCCTCTCAACCCCCCCCCCCCCCCCCCCCCGTCCCGGGCACGCGTCCGGTCCACCTCGTGCAACCGGAGCAGTGGGTGGTGAGCTCGGCTATGGCGCAGGAGGACCGCGAGGTGAGGGAGCGCCTCGAGGCCGAGGCCACCGACGAGGCCTACATGGAAGAGCTCCGCCGGGAGCACCCGTAGCTCGTGGGGGTAGAGCGGATGATCTTTGCCGACATCGGCGGCGAGGTTATCATTATCTCCTCCTTCGATGAGGTCCAAGGCGGCGAGGTGTGCGGCGACGACGAGTGGAGGAGTGTCTTCCCCGGCGACTCCGACGACGGCACCGGCCCGAGCCAGGCTCGCGGCACACCGTTCTTGACAAGTAAGGATTGGCTCGACCTTTCCTTTGCCCGAAAGTAGTTTAGGTGCTTTAGTTTAGTTTAAATTTATGTTTTATGTTCGGTTGTGCAAAATTATCTATGTACATGTTTGAGTGCATGCTACTTCCGGTTTAAATTGCTTTGAATTTGATCAAATTGAAGTTTACTTCTTTAAGTCTAAGGGATTGACTAGAAACGGTCAAAATTTAGTGGAGTATACTACTCCCTTAACTTGTCTTACCCAAGCAATGAACCGAACCATGGCTACTTCCAACTTATGGACTCGTCTAATATTTAAGTGCTCGGCCCTCTGCACAAACAGTTGGAGTGATTAACTCTCAATTGATTGACTAATTAGCATCGGTTACAGGTTACAACATATACAAGAGAGAGCCCATAAGAATCGGCATGCATGCCAGGGCGTGCTGTTGCAGATCCTACAAACTAGGGTATACATGGAGATGATGCTTGGAAGCGCATTTGGGAACTCCCATGCCCAAAGAAACTTCAGATGTTCATATGGAGAATGAAACACGAAGCCTTAGCGCTATCTACTAACTTGGAGAAACAGGGACTGAAACTAGAGACCAACAAATGTTTTTTCTGTGGCCGGGTAACAGAAGATGGGGGCCATCTGTTTATCAAGTGCAAAGCGGTCAAAGAAGTCTGGAGGGGGCTGGGCCTGGAGAAGGAGCGAGAGGCGTTGGAGGGATTCCTGACGTGCATGCGATGCTGGACAAGCTGTGGGAGCTAGATGAAAATAAAAGAGTGATGATCGTTATCTTCTGGTGGCACTGGTGGAGTAATAGAAATAAGACAAGGGAGGGAGAGCTAGTTGTCGATGCACAATAAGTCATGCGCCATACCCACTGCAATGCTCTAGAGTATCTTGAGTACTTTTCCCTGAAGAAAGGTAAACCTACTCAGCTAAAATGGCAGCCGCCAACTGAAGAGATGCTCAAGATTAATATAGATGGCTCATTCCAGCCCAGGAACTCGTTTGGGGGTTGGGGCTTGGTGGTAAGGGACTCCGTTGGGCATGTGATTACGGCCCATGCAGGTCGTCATGAAAATGTATCCGATGCATTTGGGGCTGAGGTCATCGCCATGAGTATAGCCATTACAGTCGCAAGTGAGCTGGGTGCACTCCGGGTGATCTTTAAAACGGACTGCCAGCTGCTGGCTGAAGCTTTGGATCTTCGCAAGGTGGATTCCTCTCCCTACGCGGCCGTCATTGAGGACATCAAATTCCAGCTTAAGATGTGGTTCTCACACCAAAGAGTCAGCTATTGCCGATGTGAGGCCAACTCGGTAGCCCATGAGTTAGCAGTTATTGGTCGTATGTGTTTACCTAATGATAGTATGAGTTGGAACTCGAATGTACCGCCTCATGTGGCTGTTTGTGTCACTGGTGATTTACCTGGACACCGTTAATCTATAAAGCTTCGCTTTACCTAAAAAAACTAGGGTATACACAGGTGTACATTGCTATACATAGAATTAGTCTAACACCCTCCCCCCTCAGCCGAAACACCATTTGGATGAACATTCAGGCTGGATCTGAATTCATGATACACCTGTGATGGCAGCCCCTTAGTGAAGAGATCGGCAAACTGAGAACTGGATGGTACATGCAACACGCGAGCTTCACCAAGATCGACA
This sequence comes from Triticum aestivum, assembly GCF_018294505.1. Taxonomy (NCBI): domain Eukaryota; kingdom Viridiplantae; phylum Streptophyta; class Magnoliopsida; order Poales; family Poaceae; genus Triticum; species Triticum aestivum. The sequence goes on from NC_057797.1 coordinate 611,224,053, forward strand.
CGATCACGGACGAAGTGCAGATCTATCTCAATGTGCTTCATGCGCTAATGCTGAACATGATTGCTGGCGAAGTATGAAGCACTCACATTGTCGCAATATACCACAGTGGCACGCCGCGGAGGACACTTGAGCTCGTGGAGAAGTTGCCGGGGCTAGCAAGACTCAGCAACACAATTTGCAACTCTGTCGTATTCAGCTTCAGCACTCAAACGGCTAACAGTTGGTTGTCGTTTGGAGGACCATGACACCAAATTCGAGCCGGGGAAGACACAAAACCCCGACGTGGACTTGCGGGTATCTGGGCAGCCAGCCCAATCTGCGTTGGTGTAAGCCACAAGATCACGAGAAGTGAATCTGTAGACCTGAAGCCCGTAGTGAGAGGTACCCCTTAAGTACCGAAGTATGCGCTTGATCAACTACATGTGGCTGTCTCGGGGATCATGCATGAACAAGCATACCTGCTGAACGGCGTAGGAGATGTCGGGCCGAGTTTGGGTAAGATATTGGAGCGCACCAGCAAGACTCCGATAGTGTGTGGGATTAGAGAGAGGGTGGTCGTCTGCGGAGGAGAGTTTTGAGCAAGTGTCAATAGGTGTGGAAACGAGCTTGCAGTTGAGCATCTTAGCGCGGTCAAGAATCTCAAGAGCGTATTGTTGTTGGCAAAGAAAGAGGTTGGATGTGTTGGGGTGACATTTATGTTGGGTTTCGTAGTAATTTCAAAAATTTTCCTACGCGCACACAGGATCATGTGATGCATAGCAACGAGAGGAGAGTGTTGTCTACGTACCCAACGCAGACCGACTGCGGAAGCGATGACACGACGTAGAGGAAGTAGTCGTACGTCTTCACGATCCAACCGATCAAGCACCGAAACTACGGCACCTCCGAGTTCGAGCACACATTCAGCTCGATGACGATCCCCGGACTCCGATCCAGCAAAGTGTCGGGGAAGAGTTCCGTCAGCACGACGGCGTGGTGACGATCTTGATGAACTACAGCAGCAGGGCTTCGCCTAAACTCCGCTACAGTATTATCGAGGAATATGGTGGCAGGGGGCACCGCACACGGCTAAGGAATCGATCACGTGGATCAACTTGTGTCAACTTGTGTGTTTAGAGGTGCCCCTGCCTCTGTATATAAAGGAGCCAAGGGGGGAGGAGGCGCCGGCCAGGAGGAGGTGGCGCAGGAGGAGTCCTACTCCTACCGGGAGTAGGACTCCCCTCCAATCCTATTCCAACTAGGATTCCCAAGGGGGAAAGAGGGAGAGGGGTGGCCGGCCACCTCTCCTAGTCCTAATAGGACTAGGGTAAGGGGGGAGGCGCGCAGCCCCCTTGGGCTGCCCCTTTCTCCTTTCCACTAAGGCCCATGATGGCCCATATGGCTCCCGGGGGGTTCCGGTAACCTCCCGGTAACCCGGTAAAATCCCGATTTCACCCGGAACACTTCCGATGTCCAAACATAGACTTCCAATATATCAATCTTTATGTCTCGATCATTTCGAGACTCCTCGTCATGTCCGTGATCACATCCGGGACTCCGAACAACCTTCGGTACATCAAAATGCATAAACTCATAATATAACTGTCATTGTAACCTTAAGCGTGCGGACCCTACGGGTTCGAGAACAATGTAGACATGACCGAGACACGTCTCTGGTCAATAACCAATAGCGGGACCTGGATGCCCATATTGGATCCTACATATTCTACGAAGATCTTTATCGGTCAGACCGCATAACAACATACGTTGTTCCCTTTGTCATCGGTATGTTACTTGCCCGAGATTCGATCGTCCGTATCCAATACCTAGTTCAATCTCGTTACCGGCAAGTCTCTTTACTCGTTCCGTAATACATCATCTCACAACTAACATATTAGTTATAATGCTTGCAAGGCTTATGTGATGTGTATTACCGAGAGGGCCCAGAGATACCTCTCCGACAATCGGAGTGACAAATCCTAATCTCGAAATACGCCAACCCAACATCGACCATTGGAGACACCTGTAGTACTCCTTTATAATCACCCAGTTACGTTGTGACGTTTGGTAGTACCCAAAGTGTTCCTTCGGTAAACGGGAGTTGCATAATCTCATAGTCATAGGAACATGTATAAGTCATGAAGAAAGCAATAGCAACATACTAAACGATCGGGTGCTAAGCTAATGGAATGGGTCATGTCAATCAGATCATTCTACTAATGATGTGACCTCGTTAATCAAATAACAACTCATTGTTTATGGTTAGGAAACATAACCATCTTTGATTAACGAGCTAGTCAAGTAGAGGCATACTAGTGACACTCTGTTTGTCTATGTATTCACACATGTATTATGTTTCCGGTAAATACAATTCTAGCATGAATAATAAACATTTATCATGATTATAAGGAAATAAATAATAACTTTATTATTGCCTCTAGGGCATATTTCCTTCAGTCTCCCACTCGCACTAGAGTCAATAATCTAGATTACACTGTAATGAATCTAACACCCATGGAGCTTTGGTGCTGATCATGTTTTGCTCATGGAAGAGGCTTAGTCAACGGGTCTGCAATATTCAGATCCGTATGTATCTTGCAAATCTCTATGTCTCCCACCTGGACTAGATCCCGGATGGAGTTGAAGCGTCTCTTGATGTGTTTGGTCCTTTTGTGAAATCTGGATTCCTTTGCCAAGGCAATTGCACCAGTATTGTCACAAAAGATTTTCATTGGACCCGATGCACTAGGTATGACACCTAGATCGGATATGAACTCCTTCATCCAGACTCCTTCATTTGCTGCTTCCGAAGCAGCTATGTATTCCGCTTCACATGTAGATCCCGCTACGACGCTTTGATTAGAACTGCACCAACTAACAGCTCCACCGTTTAATGTAAACACGTATCCGGTTTGCGATTTAGAATCGTCCGGATCAGTGTCAAAGCTTGCATCAACGTAACCTTTTACGATGAGCTCTTTGTCACTTCCATATACGAGAAACATATCCTTAGTCCTTTTCAGGTATTTCAGGATGTTCTTGACCGCTGTCCAGTGATCCATTCCTGGATTACTTTGGTACCTCCCTGCTAAACTTATAGCAAGGCACACATCAGGTCTGGTACACAGCATTGCATACATGATAGAGCCTATGGCTGATGCATAGGGAACATCTTTCATATTCTCTCTATCTTCTGCAGTGGTCGGGCATTGAGTCTTACTCAATTTCACACCTTGTAACACAGGCAAGAACCCTTTCTTTGCTTGATCCATTTTGAACTTCTTCAAAATTTTGTCAAGGTATGTGCTTTGTGAAAGTCCAATTAAGCGTCTTGATCTATCTCTATAGATCTTAATGCCTAATATGTAAGCAGCTTCACCGAGGTCTTTCATTGAAAAACTTTTATTCAAGTATCCCTTTATGCTATCCAGAAATTCTATATCATTTCCAATCAGTAATATGTCATCCACATATAATATCAGAAATGCTACAGAGCTCCCACTCACTTTCTTGTAAATACAGGCTTCTCCGAAAGTCTGTATAAAACCAAATGCTTTGATCACACTATCAAAACGTTTATTCCAACTCCGAGAGGCTTGCACCAGTCCATAAATGGATCGCTGGAGCTTGCACTCTTTGTTAGCTCCCTTTGGATCGACAAAACCTTCTGGTTGCATCATATACAACTCTTCTTCCAGAAATCCATTCAGGAATGCAGTTTTGACATCCATTTGCCAAATTTCATAATCATAAAATGCGGCAATTGCTAACATGATTCGGACGGACTTAAGCATCGCTACGGGTGAGAAGGTCTCATCGTAGTCAATTCCTTGAACTTGCCGAAAACCTTTTGCGACAAGTCGAGCTTTGTAGACAGTAACATTACCATCAGCGTCAGTCTTCTTCTTAAAGATCCATTTATTCTCAATCGCTTGCCGATCATCGGGCAAGTCAACCAAAGTCCATACTTTGTTCTCATACATGGATCCCATCTCAGATTTCATGGCTTCTAGCCACTTTGCGGAATCTGGGCTCACCATTGCTTCTTCATAGTTCGTAGGTTCATCATGATCTAGTAGCATGACCTCCAGAACAGGATTACCGTACCACTCTAGTGCGGATCTTACTCTGGTTGATCTACGAGGTTCAGTAGTATCTTGATCTGAAGTTTCATGATCATTATCATTAGCTTCCTCACTAACTGGTGTAGGTGTCACTGAAACAGTTTTCTGTGATGAACTACTTTCCAGTAAGGGAGCAGGTACAGTTACCTCGTCAAGTTCTACTTTCCTCCCACTCACTTCTTTCGAGAGAAACTCCTTCTCTAGAAATGATCCATTCTTAGCAATGAATGTTTTGCCTTCGGATCTGTGATAGAAGGTGTACCCAACAGTTTCCTTTGGGTATCCTATGAAGACACATTTCTCCGATTTGGGTTCGAGCTTATCAGGTTGAAGTTTTTTCACATAAGCATCGCAGCCCCAAACTTTAAGAAACGACAACTTTGGTTTCTTGCCAAACCACAGTTCATAAGGCGTCGTCTCAACGGATTTTGATGGTGCCCTATTTAACGTGAATGCGGCCGTCTCTAAAGCATATCCCCAAAATGATAGCGGTAAATCAGTAAGAGACATCATAGATCGCACCATATCTAGTAAAGTACGATTACGACGTTCGGACACACCATTACGCTGTGGTGTTCCGGGTGGCGTGAGTTGCGAAACTATTCCACAGTTTTTCAAATGTACACCAAACTCGTAACTCAAATATTCTCCTCCACGATCAGATCGTAGAAACTTTATTTTCTTGTTACGATGATTTTCAACTTCACTCTGAAATTCTTTGAACTTTTCAAATGTTTCAGACTTATGTTTCATTAAGTAAATATACCCATATCTGCTTAAATCATCTGTGAAGGTGAGAAAATAACGATATCCGCCACGAGCCTCAATATTCATCGGGCCACATACATCGGTATGTATGATTTCCAACAAATCTGTTGCTCTCTCCATAGTACCGGAGAACGGTGTTTTAGTCATCTTGCCCAAGAGGCACGGTTCGCAAGTACCAAGTGATTCATAATCAAGTGGTTCCAAAAGTCCATCGGTATGGAGTTTCTTCATGCGCTTTATACCGATATGACCTAAACGACAGTGCCACAAATAAGTTGCACTTTCATTATCAACTCTGCATCTTTTGGCTTCAACATTATGAATATGTGTATTACTACTATCGAGATTCAATAAAAATAGACCACTCTTCAAGGGCGCATGACCATAAAAGATATTACTCATATAAATAGAACAACCATTATTCTCTGATTTAAATGAATAACCGTCTCGCATTAAACAAGATCCAGATATAATGTTCATGCTCAACGCTGGCACCAAATAACAATTATTTAGGTCTAATATTAATCCCGAAGGTAGATGTAGAGGTAGCGTGCCGACTGCGATCACATCGACTTTGGAACCGTTTCCCACGCGCATCGTCACCTCGTCCTTTGCTAGTGCCCGCTTATTCTGTAGTCCCTGTTTCGAGTTGCAAATATTAGCAACAGAACCAGTATCAAATACCCAGGTGCTACTGCGAGCTCTAGTAAGGTACACATCAATAACATGTATATCACATATACCTTTGTTCACCTTGCCATCCTTCTTATCCGCCAAATACTTGGGGCAGTTCCGCTTCCAGTGACCAGTCTGCTTGCAGTAGAAGCACTCAGTTTCAGGCTTAGGTCCAGACTTGGGTTTCTTCTCTTGAGCAGCAACTTGCTTGCCGTTATTTTTGAAGTTCCCCTTTTTCTTCCCTTTGCCCTTTTTCTTGAAACTAGTGGTCTTGTTAACCATCAACACTTGATGCTCCTTCTTGATTTCTACCTCCGCAGCTTTTAGCATTGCGAAGAGCTCGGGAATAGTCTTGTTCATCCCTTGCATATTATAGTTCATCACGAAGCTCTTGTAGCTTGGTGGTAGTGATTGGAGAATTCTGTCAATGACGCAATCATCCGGAAGATTAACTCCCAATTGAATCAAGTGATTATTATACCCAGACATTTTGAGTATATGCTCACTGACAGAACTGTTCTCCTCCATCTTGCAGCTATAGAACTTATTGGAGACTTCATATCTCTCAATCCGGGCATTTGCTTGAAATATTAACTTCAACTCCTGGAACATCTCATATGCTCCATGACGTTCAAAACGTCGTTGAAGTCCCGATTCTAAGCCGTAAAGCATGGCACACTGAACTATCGAGTAGTCATCAGCTTTGCTCTGCCAGACGTTCATAACATCTGGCGTTGCTCCAGCAGCAGGCCTGGCACCCAGCGGTGCTTCCAGGACATAATTTTTCTGTGCAGCAATGAGGATAATCCTCAAGTTACGGACCCAGTCCGTGTAATTGCTACCATCATCTTTCAACTTTGCTTTCTCAAGGAACGCATTAAAATTCAACGGAACAACAGCACGAGCCATCTATCTACAATCAACATAAACAAGCAAGATACTATCAGGTACTAAGTTCATGATAAATTTAAGTTCAATTAATCATATTACTAAAGAACTCCCACTTAGATAGACATCCCTCTAATCCTCTAAGTGATCACGTGATCCAAATCAACTAAACCATAACCGATCATCACGTGAGATGGAGTAGTTTTCAATGGTGAACATCGTTATGTTGATCATATCTACTATATGATTCACGCTCGACCTTTCGGTCTCCGTGTTCCGAGGCCATATCTGCATATGCTAGGCTCGTCAAGTTTAACCTGAGTATTCTGCGTGTGCAAAACTGGCTTGCACCCGTTGTAGATGGACGTATAGCTTATCACACCCGATCATCACGTGGTGTCTGAGCACGACGAACTTTGGCAACGGTGCATACTCAGGGAGAACACTTCTTGATAATTTAGTGAGAGATCATCTTATAATGCTACCGTCAATCAAAGCAAGATAAGATGCATAAAAAGATAAACATCACATGCAATCAATATAAGTGATATGATATGGCCATCATCATCTTTGTGCTTGTGATCTCCATCTCCGAAGCACCGTCATGATCACCATCGTCACCGGCGCGACACCTTGATCTTCATCGTAGCATCGTTGTCGTCTCGCCAATCTTATGCTTCAACGACTATCACTACCGTTTAGTAATAAAGTAAAGCATTACATCGCGATTGCATTGCATACAATAAAGCGACAACCATATGGCTCCTGCCAGTTGCCGATAACTCGGTTACAAAACATGATCATCTCATACAATAAAATTCAGCATCATGCTTTGACCATATCACATCACAACATGCCCTGCAAAAACAAGTTAGACGTCCTCTACTTTGTTGTTGCATGTTTTACGTGGCTGCTACGGGCTTAAGTAAGAACCAATCTCACCTACGCATCAAAACCACAACGATAGTTTGTCAAATAGACTCCGTTTTAACCTTCGCAAGGACCGGGCGTAGCCATACTTGGTTCAACTAAAGTTGGAGAGACAGTCGCCCGCAAGCCATCTCTGTGCAAAGCACGTCGAGGGAACCGGTCTCGCGTAAGCGTACGCGTAAGGTTGGTCCGGGTCGTCTCGTCCAACAATACCGCCGAACCAAAGTATGACATGCTGGTAGGCAGTATGACTTGTATCGTCCACAACTTACTTGTGTTCTACTCGTGCATATAACATCAACATCAATAACCTAGGCTCTGATACCACTGTTGGGTTTCGTAGTAATTTCAAAAATTTTCCTACGCGCACACAGGATCATGTGATGCATAGCAACGAGAGGAGAGTGTTGTCTACGTACCCAACGCAGACCGACTGCGGAAGCGATGACACGACGTAGAGGAAGTAGTCGTACGTCTTCACGATCCAACCGATCAAGCACCGAAACTACGGCACCTCCGAGTTCGAGCACACGTTCAGCTCGATGACGATCCCCGGACTCCGATCCAGCAAAGTGTCGGGGAAGAGTTCCGTCAGCACGACGGCGTGGTGACGATCTTGATGAACTACAGCAGCAGGGCTTCGCCTAAACTCCGCTACAGTATTATCGAGGAATATGGTGGCAGGGGGCACCGCACACGGCTAAGGAATCGATCACGTGGATCAACTTGTGTCAACTTGTGTGTTTAGAGGTGCCCCTGCCTCTGTATATAAAGGAGCCAAGGGGGGAGGAGGCGCCGGCCAGGAGGAGGTGGCGCAGGAGGAGTCCTACTCCTACCGGGAGTAGGACTCCCCTCCAATCCTATTCCAACTAGGATTCCCAAGGGGGAAAGAGGGAGAGGGGTGGCCGGCCACCTCTCCTAGTCCTAATAGGACTAGGGGAAGGGGGGAGGCGCGCAGCCCCCTTGGGCTGCCCCTTTCTCCTTTCCACTAAGGCCCATGATGGCCCATATGGCTCCCGGGGGGTTCCAGTAACCTCCCGGTAACCCGGTAAAATCCCGATTTCCCCCGGAACACTTCCGATGTCCAAACATAGACTTCCAATATATCAATCTTTATGTCTCGATCATTTCGAGACTCCTCGTCATGTCCGTGATCACATCCGGGACTCCGAACAACCTTCGGTACATCAAAATGCATAAACTCATAATATAACTGTCATCGTAACCTTAAGCGTGCGGACCCTATGGGTTCGAGAACAATGTAGACATGACCGAGACACGTCTCTGGTCAATAACCAATAGCGGGACCTGGATGCCCATATTGGATCCTACATATTCTACGAAGATCTTTATCGGTCAGACCGCATAACAACATACGTTGTTCCCTTTGTCATCGGTATGTTACTTGCCCGAGATTCGATCGTCGGTATCCAATACCTAGTTCAATCTCGTTACCGGCAAGTCTCTTTACTCGTTCCGTAATACATCATCTCACAACTAACATATTAGTTATAATGCTTGCAAGGCTTATGTGATGTGTATTACCGAGAGGGCCCAGAGATACCTCTCCGACAATCGGAGTGACAAATCCTAATCTCGAAATACGCCAACCCAACATCAACCATTGGAGACACCTGTAGTACTCCTTTATAATCACCCAGTTACGTTGTGACGTTTGGTAGTACCCAAAGTGTTCCTCCGGTAAACGGGAGTTGCATAATCTCATAGTCATAGGAACATGTATAAGTCATGAAGAAAGCAATAGCAACATACTAAACGATCGGGTGCTAAGCTAATGGAATGGGTCATGTCAATCAGATCATTCTACTAATGATGTGACCTCGTTAATCAAATAACAACTCATTGTTTATGGTTAGGAAACATAACCATCTTTGATTAACGAGCTAGTCAAGTAGAGGCATACTAGTGACACTCTGTTTGTCTATGTATTCACACATGTATTATGTTTCCGGTAAATACAATTCTAGCATGAATAATAAACATTTATCATGATTATAAGGAAATAAATAATAACTTTATTATTGCCTCTAGGGCATATTTCCTTCAATTTATGCCCAAGAAATGATGAAGGTCACCCAAGTCACTCATGGAGAATTCAGACTTAAGGGAAGCGATGATGGTGTTGAGTGTGTGGGGGGGAGTTGGCGGTAAGAATAATATCGTCAACATACACAAGGAGATAGGCAATGGATGTACCTCGGTGGAGAATGTAGAGGGAAGAATCACTCTGGGAGGCAGAGAAGCCGAGGGAGAGCAGGTACTGCTTGAACCGGAGAAACCACTGGCGTGGGGCCTGTTTAAGGCCGTAGAGAGACTTGTGGAGCAAGCATACATGATCCGGACGAGCCGGGTCGACGAAGCCAGCAGGCTGAGCACATTACACAGTATCATTAAGCTCACCGTGGAGGAATGCATTCTTCACATCAAGTTGGTGGATGGGCCATGACTGAGACGTGGCAAGACTGAGAATAACACGGATCGTAGATGGCTTGACCACAGGGCTGAATGTCTCATTATACTCGACACCTTCTTGTTGAGTGAAGCCACGGACCACATAACGTGCCTTGTACCGAGCAAGAGAGCCATCCGCATTGAACTTATGGCGATAAATCCATTTGCCCGTCACCACGTTCACACCTGCAGGCTTAGGCACCAAAGACCAAGTGGAGTTATTCATTAAAGCAAAATATTCATCACGCATTGCCTGTTGCCAATTAGGGTCCTTGAGTGTAGATTTGTAGGTGGCCGGAATAGGGGAGATAGGAGGTGTAGTGGTGGCAAGAAATAAACGGCGAGGCATACAGTAGCCACTTTGGCGCGAGTGGACATTGTGTGAGAGTTACGTGGAGGCTCGATCGGTAGTGCATGGCGAGGTAGACGCGGCGGACTGGGAGTGGATGGCTCGGACTGCGAGGTGGATTCGATGGACCGGGCTATGGGAGAGGCAGAGCCGACAGGGACAGATCGCGAGGTGGATGCAGCGCCAGGTTGGGACGAGGTTGTTGGCGCAGGGCGTGGGAGCGAGCTGGATTGGGGGGAGCCGGTGGAAGTGGGCGCTGCAGTCGAGGAGGATATGGGGTTGGAGGTGGGCGAGCCGTTGGGGGAGGAACGCGTGGAATCGATCGGCGTAGTGGGGAGCTGGGGCCCGGGTGGAGGGTGTGGAGGCGACAGCGACGGGCGGGGCGGGCGATCCAAGTGATCCGGTGGGGGCGGGCGATCCGAGGAACCGGAGATGGGCATGATCGACTGCATGGGATCAGATGTGGACGTGGTGGTGTGTGGCCGCGGTGTGGGTGGTGTGTATGGAAAGATGGACTCACCAAAAATAATGTGACGTGATACAATAAGCGTCGAGTCGCAAAGTCAAAACACAAATACCCCTTGTGCTCTAGGGGATAGCCAAGAAACACGCAGCGAGTGGAGCGTGGCGCAAGCTTGTGAGGCATGGTGGCGGAGACGTTGGGGAAGCAAAGACAACCAAAAACACGCAAGTGATCGTAGGTGGGATGGGTGTCATATAAGAGGAAGTATGGCGTGTTGGGATGAATGGCACGGGAGGGATGCCGGTTTAAGAGATATGTGGCGGTGTGTAATGCTTCGACCCAAAACGGGGGTGGAAGAGTGGCTTGTTGGAGAAGGGTGCGTACAATGTCGTTAGTGGTGCGAATGAGCCGTTCGGCCTTGCCGTTTTGAGGAGAGGTATGAGGGCAAGAAAAACAATAGGCGATGCCGTTGGAAGAGAAGAAGTGATGAAGAGTTGAATTGATGAATTCGCCGCCGTTGTCGCACTGCATAGCTTTGATGATAACGTGAAACTAAGTATACACGAACGAGAAGAAACTTTGGAGAGTGGAAGACGTGTCGGATTTGTTGCAAAGTGGAAAGGACCAGGAGTAATGTGTATAGTCATCCAAAACAATCAAATAATATTGATAACCAGAGAAGCTTACAATGGGAGAGGTCCATAGATCACAATGAATCAATTCAAAGGGAGCATACGTTCTACTAAATGAAGAAGGAAAAGAGAGACGTGGCTGGCGCCCTAGTTGGCAAGCAGTACATGGAGAGTGAGCTGCCTTATTACAATGAGAAAGAAAATCACGTCCTAATGAAGCGAGCGTGTGCGCGCTAGGATGGCCGAGTCGACGATGCCACAAGTCTGAAGTGGAGACGTTGAAAAGAGCAGACGCCGGAGACGGAGTGGTGCCAACAAAGGGGTAGAGGTCGCCGTTGCTAACAGAGATCATGAGCACTTTTTGAGTGCAAAGGTCCTTCACAAGAAAGCCACATGGGTAAAATTCAATTGAACATGAATTATCTTTAGTAAAACGACAAACAGAGATAAGACTAGTGACAACGTGGGGAGAAACAAGAATATCGGTAAGTCGAAAATCATGGGGGGGGGGAGAGTGTAGTTGATCCGGATGCGGTGATGGGAAGATGTTGCCCATTGCCAACAAGAATGCTAGATGGTATATGCTTTAATGAAGAACTGGGTTTGGTCAAGGTACCTGGATTGCCTGTCACGTGAGAAGATGCGCCGCTGCCAAGGAACCATTCAGGCGCCGGCGTGGAAGAATAACCACCATTGTTGTATGCGGCGTTGAGCATGACGATGTGATCCCACGACGGTGGCGGTGGCGGGTAGTACAGGTTGGCCGGCGGGGGCGGGGTGTAGGTGTGGTACGCCTGGGCATGGGAGCCAGGACGAGGCCCGAGGACGCCGGCGGCGTTGGGAGGGATCCAGCCGGGGCGAGGGGACGGGAGCGCCATCCCGTAGGGGGCAAAGTAGCCCGTGAACGGAGAGAAGTGTGGTTGTGACTGACCACGGCTCCCGCTGTCGTTGCGTCCGGGGCCATGCCCACGGCCGCGGTCACCGCGACCACAACCAGAGGGTTGGGGCGGCGCATGAGGCGGCCCCTGGGGCCGATCTGAGACGCGGTCGGAGGAGCGGTCGCCACCACGATCACCAGCGGCGCGGCCACCTGCGTCGGGGTTGCCGCTAGAGGTGTTGGAGATGGGGAGAGCGAAGGCGGAGGCTCTCTCCTCGGCCGCGCGCTGCGCCTGAGACTCCTCGGCCAAGACCACCCGGGAGAGGACGGTGTCAAAGGGGAGGGTCTGGTTGATGGGTACGTAGCAGAAATTTAAAATTTTTCTACGCATCACCAAGATCAATCTATGGAGTAATCTAGCAACGAGGGGAAGGAGAGTGCATCTACATACCCTTGTAGATCGCTAAGCGGAAGCATTGCAAGAACATGGATGAAGGAGTCGTATGAAGGAGTCTTCAGATCGTGGTTGATTCCGATCTAAGCGCCGAACCACGGTGCCTCCGCGTTCAACACATGTGCAGCCCGGTGACGTTTCCTACGCCTTGATCCAGCAAGGGGAGAAGGAGAGGTTGGGGAAGACTCCATCCAGCAGCAACGCGACGGCGTGGTGGTGAAGGAGGAGCGTGGCAATCCTGCAGGGGTTCGCCAAGCACCGCGGGAGAGGAGGAGGACTTGGGAGAGGGGGAGGGCTGGGCCAGAACTTGGGTTGCAGCTGCCCTCCCACCCCCCACATATATATAGGGGCAAGGGAGAGGGGGGCCGGCCCCCTCAGATCCAATCTGAGGAGGGGGCGGCGGCCAGGGGGGTTGCCTTGCCCCCCAAGGCAAGGGGGGCGCCCCCCCTTTAGGGTTCCCCCAAACCCTAGGTGCATGGACCCTAGGGGAGGAGGCGCCCAGCCCACTAAGGGGCTGGTCCCTCTCCACACACAGCCCATAGGGCCCTCCGGGGCAGGTGGACCCTCCCGGTGGACCCCCGAAACCCCTCCAGTGGTCCCGGTACAATACCGGTAACCCCCCAAATCACCGTATGATGACTTCCCATATATAAATCTTTACCTCTGGACCATTCCAGAACTCCTCGTGACGTCCGGGATCTCATCCGGAACTCCGAACAACATTCAATGACCACATACATACTTTCCCTATAACCCTAGCGTCATCGAACCTTAAGTGTGTAGACCCTACGGGTTCGGGAGTCATGTAGACATGGCCGAGACAACTCTCCGGTCAATAACCAACAGCAGGATCTGGATACCCATGTTGGCTCCCACATGCTCCACAATGATCTCATCGGATGAACCACGATGTCAAGGATTCAATCAATCCCGTATACAATTCCCTTTGTCCATCGGTACGATACTTGCCCGAGATTCGATCGTCAGTATCCTGATACCTTGTTCAATCTCGTTATCGGCAAGTCTCTTTACTCGTTCCGTAACACATCATCCCGTGATCAACTCCTTAATCACATTGTGCACATTATGATGATGTCCTACCGAGTGGGCCCAGAGATACCTCTCCGTTTACACGGAGTGACAAATCCCAGTCTCGATTCGTGCCAACCCAACAAACACTTTCGGAGATACCTGTAGTGAACCTTTATAGCTACCCAGTTACGTTGTGACGTTTGGTACACCCAAAGCATTCCTACGGTATCCGGGAGTTGCACAATCTCATGGTCTAAGGAAATGATACTTGACAGAAAAGCTTTAGCATACGAACTACACGATCTTTGTGCTAGGCTTAGGATTGGGTCTTGTCCATTACATCATTCTCCTAATGATGTGATCCCATTATCAATGACATCCAATGTCCATGGTCAGGAAACTGTAACCATCTATTGATCAACGAGCTAGTCAACTAGAAGCTTACTAGGGACATGGTGTTGTCTATGTATCCACACATGTATCTGAGTTTCCTATCAATACAATTCTAGCATGGATAATAAACGATTATCATGAACAAGGAAATATAATAATAACCAATTTATTATTGCCTCTAGGGCATATTTCCAACAGTCTCCCACTTGCACTAGAGTCAATAATCTTCACATCGCCATGTGATTAACACTCACAGGTCACATCGCCATGTGACCAACATCCAAAGAGTTTACTAGACTCAATAATCTAGTTCACATCACTATGTGATTAACACTCAATGAGTTCTGGGTTTGATCATGTTATGCTTGTGAGAGAGGTTATAGTCAACGGGTCTTGCCATATTCAGATCCCTATGTATTTCGCAAAACTTTATGTCATATCGTAGATGCTGCTACCATGTTCCACTTGGAGCTATTCCAAATTGTTGCTCCATTATACGTATCCGGTATCTTTACTCAGAGCTATCCGGATATGTGTTAAGCTTGCATCGACGTAACTCTTAACGTCGAACTCTTTATCACCTCCATAACCGAGAAACATTTCCTTATTCCTCTAAGGATAATTTTGACCGCTATCTGGTGATCCAGTCCTAGATCACCTTTGTACCCTCTTGCCAGACATGTGGCAAGGCACACTTCAGGTGCGGTACTCAGCATGGCATACCGTATAGGGCCTATGGCAAGAGCATAGGGGACGACCTTCGTCCTTCCTCTTTCTTCTGCCGTGGTCAATCTTTGAGTCTTACTCAACTTCACACCTTACAACTCAGGTAAGAACCCCTTCTTTGACTGATCTATTTTGAACTCCTTCAAAAACATGTCAAGGTGTGCGTTCTTTGAAAGTATCATCAGGCGTCTTGATCTATCTCTATAGATCTTGATGCCCAATATGTAAGCAGCTTTATCCAGGTCTTCCTCTGAAAAACACTCTTCAAACAACCGTTTATGCTTTCCAGAAATTCTACACTATTTCGGATCTACAATATTTCATCCACATATACTTATCAGAAATGTTGTAGTGCTCCCACTCACTTTCTTGTAAATACAAGTTTCTAGCAAACATTGTATAAAACCTAAAAGCTTTGATCACTCCATCAAAACATATATCCCGATTCCGAGATGCTTGCTCTAGTCCATAGAAGGATTGCTGGAGCCAGCATACCTTTTAGCATCCTTAGGATCGACAAAACCTTTTATTGTATCACACAACTTTTCTTATGAAAACTTGGTAAGAAAACTTGTTTTGACATCCATCTGTAAGATTTCATAATCGAAAAATACAGCTAGTGCTAACATGATTCCGACGGACTTAAGCATCGCTACGGGTGAGAAATTCTCATCGTAGTCAACTCTTTGAACTTGTGAAAAGACTCTTTCCCACAAGTCGAGCTTCATAGACGGTAACATTACCGCCCATGTCCGTCTTCTTCTTAAAGATCCATTTATCTCAATGGCTTGCCGATCATCGGGCAAGTCCACCAAAGTTCATACTTTGTTCTGATACATGGATCCTATCTAGGATTTCATGGCTTCTAACCATTTGTCAGAATACGGGCCCGCCATTGCTTCTCCATAGCTCGTAGGTTCATTGTTGTCTAACAACATGATATCTAAGACAGGATTACCGTACCACTTAGGAGTAGTACATATCCTTGTCGACCTACGAGGTTCGATAGCAACTTGATCCAAAGCTTCATGATCACTATCATTAACTTCATATTCAACAGACGTAGGCGCCACAGAAAACATCTTTCTGTGTTGCATCACTCTCTGGTTGAAGTAAAGGTTCGACAACCTCATCAAGTTCTATCTTCCTCCCACTCAATTCTTTCGAGAGAAACTCCTTCTCGAGAAAGGACCCGTTCTTAGCGACAAACAATTTGCCCTCGGATCTGAGATAGAAGGTATACCCTACTGTCACCTTTGGGTATCCTATGAAGATGTGTTTGTCTGCTTTGGGTTCGAGCTTCTCCGGCTAAAGCCTTAAGCATCGCAGCCCCAAACATTAAGAAACGACAACTTTGGTTTCTTGCCAAACCAATGTTCATACGGCGTCGTCTCAATGGACTTAGATGGTGTCCTATCTAAAGTGAATGCAGCGGTCTCTAACGCATAACCTCAAAATGAAAACGGTAGATTGATAAAAGACATCATAGATCGCACCATATCTCATAGTGTTCGATTACGACGTCCGGACACACCATTACCTTATGGTGTTCCAGGTGGCTTCAACTGTGAAACAATTCCACAATGTCTTAAGTGATGTCCAAACTCATAACTCAGAAAATCCCCTTTTGATCAGATCGTAGGAACATGATCTTATTGTTATGATGATTCTTAACTTCACTCTGAAATCGCTTGAACTTCTCAAACGTTTCAGACTTGTGCTTCATTTAGTAGATATACCTATATCTACCCAAATCGTCAGTGAAGATGAGAAAATAGCGATATCCACCGCACGCTTCAATTCTCATTGGATCACACGCATCAGCATGCACGATTTCCAACAAGTCACTTGCCCGTTTCATTATACCTGAAAATGGGGTCTTAGTCATCCTGCCCATGAGGCATGGCTCGCATGTGTCAAGTGATTCAAAATCAAGTGAATCCAAACATCCATCGACATGGAGTTTCTTCATGCATCTTACGCCAATATGACCTAAGCGGCAGTGCCATGAGAAAGTGGTACTATCATTATACATCTTTTGGCGTGAACATGTGTATTACCACGACCGAGATTCAATGAACCATTCACATAGGGTGCATGACCATGAAAGGTATTATTCATGTAAACAGAATAACCATTATTCTCTAACTTAAATGAATAACTGTATTGCAATGAACATGATCTAATCATATTCATGCTCAACGTAGACACCTGATAACATTTATCTAGGTTCAATACTAATCCTGAAGGCAGATGGAGCGTGCGATGGTGATCTCATCAACTTTGGAAACACTTCCAACACACATCGTCACCTTGCCCTTAGCCAGTCTCCGTTTAGTCCGTAGATTTTGCTTCAAGTCACCAATAATAGCAACTGAACCGGTATCCAATACCCAGGTGCTACCAGGAGTACTAGTGAGGTACACATTAATAACACGTTTATACTTTGTTGAAGTTGCCAGCCTTCTTATCTACCATGCATTTGACGTAATTCCGCTACCAGTGACCGTTCCCCTTACAATAGAAGCACTCGGTCTTGGGTTTGGGTTCAACCTTGGGTTCCTTCACTAGAGCGGCAACCGGTTTGCCATCCATGAAGTTTCCCTTCTAGCCCTTGCCCTTCTTGAAACCAGTGGTCTTGTTAAACCATCAACACTTGATGCTCCTTCTTTGATTTCTACCTTTTGCGGTCTTAAGCACCGCGAACAGCTCCGGGATCAACTCCATCCCTTGCATGTCATAGTTCATCACGAAGATCTAGTAGCTTAGTGATAGTGGCTAGAGAACTCTATCAATCACTATCTTATCTGGAAGTTTAACTCCCACTTGATTTAAGTGATTGTAGCACCCAGACATTCTGAGCACATGCTCATTAGCTGAGCTATTCTCCTCCATCTTGTTGGCAAAAGAACTTGTCAGAGGTCTCACACCTCTCAACACGGGCATGAGCCTAAAATCCCAATTTCAGCTCTTAGAACATCTCATGTGTTCTATGGCGTTCAAAACGTCATTGGAATCCCGATTCTAAGCCGTAAAGTATGGTGCACTAAACTATCATGTAGTCATCAGGATGTGTCTGTCAGGTGTTCACAACATCCACAGACGATGTTGTAGGGGTTTGCACATCGAGCGGTGCATCAAAGACGTAAGCCTTCTGTGTAGCAGTGAGGACACTCCTCGGACTACGGACCTAGTCCGCATCATTGCTTACAATATCTTTCAACTTAATATTTCTCTAGGAACGTATTGAAACAGGGAGCTACAACGTGAGCTATTTATCTACAACATATTTGCGAAGACAATTTAGACTATGTTCATGATAATTGAGTTCATCTAATCAAATTATTTAATGAACTCCCACTCAGATAGACATCCCTCTAGTCATCTAAGTGAAACATGATCCGAATCGACTAGGCCATGTCCGATCATCGCGTGAGACGGACTAGTCATCAACGGTGAACATCTCATGTTGATCGTATCTTCTATACGACTCATGTTCGACCTTTCGGTCTTCCGTGTTCCGAGGCCATGTCTGTACATGCTAGGCTCGTCAAGTCAACCTAAGTGTTTCGCATGTGTCCCGAGGCCATGTCTGTACATGCTAGGCTCGTCAACACCCGTTGTATTCGAACGTTATAATCTATCACACCCGATCATCACGTGGTGCTACGAAACGACGAACCTTCACAACGGTGCATAGTTAGGGGGAACACTTTTCTTGAAATTTTAGTGAGGGGTCATCTTATTTAAGCTACCGTCGTTCTAAGCAAATAAGATGTAAAACATGATAAACATCACATGCAATCAAATAGTCACATGATATGGCCAATATCATTTTGCTCCTTTTGATCTCCATCTTCGGGGCTCCATGATCATCGTTGTCACCGGCATGACACCATGATCTCCATCACCGTGTCTTCTTGAAGTTGTCTCGTCATCCATTACTTCTACTACTATGGCTAACGCTTTAGCAATAAAGTAAAGTAATTACATGACGTTTATGTTGACACGCAGGTCATAAATAAATTAAGACAACTCCTATGGCTCCTGCCGGTTGTCATACTCATCGACATGCAAGTCATGATTCCTATTACAAGAACATGATCAATCTCATACATTACATATATCATTCATCACATCCTTTTGGTCATATCACATCACAAGGCATATTCTGCAAAAACAAGTTAGACGTCCTCTAATTATAGTTGCAACTTTTTACGTGGCTGCTATAGGTTTCTAGCAAGAACGTTTCTTACCTACGCCAAAACCACAACGTGATATGCCAATTTCTATTTACCCTTCATAAGGACCCTTTTCATCGAATCCGATCCGACTAAAGTGGGAGAGACAGACGCCCGCTAGCCACCTTATGCAGCTAGTTTTGGGGAACGCAGTAATTTCAAAAAAATTCCTACGCACACGCAAGATCATGGTGATGCACAGCAACGAGAGGGGAGAGTGGTGTCTACGTACCCACGCAGACCGACTGCGGAAGCGATCACACAACGTAGAGGAAGTAGCCGTACGTCTTCCCGATCTGACCGATCCAAGCACCGTTACTCCGGCACCTCCGAGTTCTTAGCACACGTACAGTTCGATGACGATCCCCGGGCTCCGATCCAGCAAAGCTTCGGGGAAGAGTTCCGTCAGCACGACGGCGTGGTGACGATCTTGATGTTCTACCGTTGCAGGGCTTCGCCTAAGCACCGCTACAATATGATCGAGGTGGAATATGGTGGCAGGGGGCACCGCACAAGGCTAAGGAATGATCTCAAGGATCAACGTGTGTGTCTAGAGGTGTCCCCTGCCTCCGTATATAAAGGAGCCAAGGGGGAGGGGCTGGCCGGCCAAGGGTGGCGCGCCAGGAGAGTCCTACTCCCTCTGGGAGTAGGATTCCCCCTCCCCCCCAATCCTAGTTGGAATAGGATTCCCCGAGGGGGGGGGGAAGAGAGAGAGGGGGGCCGGCCACCTCTCCTAGTCCTAATAGGACTAGGGGAGGGGGGAGACGCGCGGCCACCTAGGGCTGCCCCTTTCTCCTTTCCACTAAAGCCCACTAAGGCCCATCTAGCTCCCGGGGGGTTCCGGTAACCTCCCAGTACTCCGGTAAAATCCCGATTTCACCCGGAACACTTCCGATATCCAAACATAGGCTTTCAATATATCAATCTTTATGTCTCAACAGTTTCGAGACTCCTCGTCATGTCCGTGATCACATCCGGGACTCCGAACTAACTTCGGTACATCAAAATGCATAAACTCATAATAACTGTCATCGTAACGTTAAGCGTGCGGACCCTACGGTTCGAGAATAATGCAGACATGACTGAGACACATCTCCGGTCAATAACCAATAGCGGGACCTGGATGCCCATATTGGCTCCTACATATTCCACGAAGATCTTTATCGGTCAGACCGCATAACAACATACGTTGTTCCCTTTGTCATCGGTATGTTACTTGCCCGAGATTCGATCGTCGGTATCCAGTACCTAGTTCAATCTCGTTACCGGCAAGTCTCTTTACTCGTTCTATAATACATCATCCCGCAACTAACTCATTAGTTGCAATGCTTGCAAGGCTTATGTGATGTGCATTACCGAGAGGGCCCAGAGATACCTCTCCGACAATCGGAGTGACAAATCCTAATCTCGAAATACGCCAACCCAACATCTACCATTGGAGACACCTGTAGAGCTCCTTTATAATCACCCTTTTACGTTGTGACATTTGGTAGCACACAAAGTGTTCCTCAGGCAAACGGGAGTTGCATAATCTCATAGTCATAGGAACATGTATAAGTCATGAAGGAAAGCAATAGCAACATACTAAACGATCGGGTGCTAAGCTAATGGAATGGGTCATGTCAATCAGATCATTCAACTAATGATGTGACCTCGTTAATCAAATAACAACTCTTTGTTCATGGTTAGGAAACATAACCATCTTTGATTAACGAGCTAGTCAAGTAGAGGCATACTAGTGACACTCTGTTTGTCTATGTATTCACACATGTATTATGTATCCGGTTAATACAATTCTAGCATGAATAATAAACATTTATCATGATATAAGGAAATAAATAACAACTTTATTATTGCCTCTAGGGCATATTTCCTTCAGTCTCCCACTTGCACTAGAGTCAATAATCTAGATTACACTGTAATGATTCTAACACCCATGGAGTCTTGGTGCTGATCATGTTTTGCTCGTGGAAGAGGCTTAGTCAACGGGTCTGCAACATTCAGATCCGTATGTATCTTGCAAATCTCTATGTCTCCCACCTGGACTAGATCCCGGATGGAATTGAAGCGTCTCTTGATGTGCTTGGTCTCTTGTGAAATCTGGATTCCTTTGCCAAGGCAATTGCACCAGTATTGTCACAAAAGATTTTCATTGGACCCGATGCACTAGGTATGACACCTAGATCGGATATGAACTCCTTCATCCAGACTCCTTCGTTCGCTGCTTCCGAAGCAGCTATGTACTCCGCTTCACATGTAGATCCCGCTACGACGCTTTGTTTAGAACTGCACCAACTGACAGCTCCACCGTTTAATGTAAACACGTATCCGGTTTGCGATTTAGAATCGTCCGGATCAGTGTCAAAGCTTGCATCAACGTAACCTTTTACGGTGAGCTCTTTGTCACCTCCATATACGAGAAACATATCCTTAGTCCTTTTCAGGTATTTCAGGATGTTCTTGACCGCTGTCCAGTGATCCACTCCTGGATTACTTTGGTACCTCCCTGCTAAACTTATAGCAAGGCACACATCAGGTCTGGTACACAGCATTGCATACATGATAGAGCCTATGGCTGAAGCATAGGGAACATCTTTCATTTTCTCTCTATCTTCTGCAGTGGTCGGGCATTGAGTCTGACTCAACTTCACACCTTGTAACACAGGCAAGAACCCTTTCTTTGCTTGATCCATTTTGAACTTCTTCAAAATCTTGTCAAGGTATGTGCTTTGTGAAAGTCCAATTAAGCGTCTTGATCTATCTCTATAGATCTTATGCCTAATATGTAAGCAGCTTCACCGAGGTCTTTCATTGAAAAACTCTTATTCAAGTATCCCTTTATGCTATCCAGAAATTCTATATCATTTCCAATCAGTAATATGTCATCCACATATAATATCAGAAATGCTACAGAGCTCCCACTCACTTTCTTGTAAATACAGGCTTCTCCAAAAGTCTGTATAAAACCAAATGCTTTGATCACACTATCAAAGCGTTTATTCCAACTCCGAGAGGCTTGCACCAGTCCATAAATGGATCGCTGGAGCTTGCACACTTTGTTAGCTCCCTTTGGATCGACAAAACCTTCTGGTTGCATCATATACAACTCTTCTTCCAGAAATCCATTCAGGAATGCAGTTTTGACATCCATCTGCCAAATTTCATAATCATAAAATGCGGCAATTGCTAACATGATTCGGACAGACTTAAGCATCGCTACGGGTGAGAAGGTCTCATCGTAGTCAACCCCTTGAACTTGTCGAAAACCTTTTGCGACAAGTCGAGCTTTGTAGACAGTAACATTACCATCAGCGTCAGTCTTCTTCTTGAAGATCCATTTATTCTCAATTGCTTGCCGATCATCGGGCAAGTCAACCAAAGTCCATACTTTGTTCTCATACATGGATCCCATCTCAGATTTCATGGCTTCAAGCCACTTTGCGGAATCTGGGCTCACCATCGCTTCTTCATAGTTCGTAGGTTCATCATGATCTAGTAGCATGACTTCCAGAACAGGATTACCGTACCACTCTGGCGCGGATCTCACTCTGGTTGATCTACGAGGTTCAGTAGTATCTTGTTCTGAAGTTTCATGATCATTATCATTAGCTTCCTCACTTATTGGTGTAGGTGTCGCAGAAACAGTTTTCTGTGATGTACTACTTTCCAATAAGGGAGCTGGTACAGTTACCTCGTCAAGTTCTACTTTCCTCCCACTCACTTCTTTCGAGAGAAACTCCTTCTCTAGAAAGGATCCATTCTTAGCAACAAATGTCCTGCCTTCGGATCTGTGATAGAAGGTGTACCCAACAGTCTCCTTTGGGTATCCTATGAAGACACATTTCTCCGATTTGGGTTCGAGCTTATCAGGTTGAAGCTTTTTCACATAAGCATCGCAGCCCCAAACTTTAAGAAACGACAACTTTGGTTTCTTGCCAAACCACAGTTCATAAGGCGTCGTCTCAACGGATTTTGATGGTGCCCTATTTAACGTGAATGCGGCCGTCTCTAAAGCATAACCCCAAAACAATAGCGGTAAATCAGTAAGAGACATCATAGATCGCACCATATCTAGTAAAGTACGATTACGACGTTCGGACACACCATTACGCTGTGGTGTTCCGGGTGGCGTGAGTTGCGAAACTATTCCACAATTTTTCAAATGTACACCAAACTCGTAACTCAAATATTCTCCTCCACGATCAGATCGTAGAAACTTTATTTTCTTGTTACGATGATTTTCAACTTCACTCTGAAATTCTTTGAACTTTTCAAATGTTTCAGACTTGTGTTTCATTAAGTAGATATACCCATATCTGCTTAAGTCATCTGTGAAGGTGAGAAAATAACGATATCCGCCACGAGCCTCAATATTCATCGGACCACATACATCGGTATGTATGATTTCCAACAAATCTGTTGCTCTCTCCATAGTACCGGAGAACGGTGTTTTAGTCATCTTGCCCATGAGGCACGGTTCGCAAGTACCAAGTGATTCATAATCAAGTGGTTCCAAAAGTCCATCAGTATGGAGTTTCTTCATGCGCTTTACACCGATATGACCTAAACGACAGTGCCACAAATAAGTTGCACTTTCATTATCAACTCTGCATCTTTTGGCTTCAACATTATGAATATGTGTATCACTACTATCGAGATTCATCAAAAATAGACCACTCTTCAAAGGTGCATGACCATAAAAGATATTACTCATATAAATAGAACAACCATTATTCTCTGATTTAAATGAATAACCGTCTCGCATCAAACAAGATCCAGATATAATGTTCATGCTCAACGCTGGCACCAAATAACAATTATTTAGGTCTAATATTAATCCCGAAGGTAGATGTAGAGGTAGCGTGCCGACCGCGATCACATCGACTTTGGAACCGTTTCCCACGCGCATCGTCACCTCGTCCTTTGCCAGTGTTCGCTTAATCCGTAGTCCCTGTTTCGAGTTGCAAATATTAGCAACAGAACCAGTATCAAATACCCAGGTGCTACTGCGAGCTCTAGTAAGGTACACATCAATAACATGTATATCACATATACCTTTGTTCACCTTGCCATCCTTCTTATCCGCCAAATACTTGGGGCAGTTCCGCTTCCAGTGACCAGTCTGCTTGCAGTAGAAGCACTCAGTTTCAGGCTTAGGTCCAGACTTGGGTTTCTTCTCCTGAGCAGCAACTTGCTTGCCGTTCTTCTTGAAGTTCCCCTTCTTCTTCCCTTTGCCCTTTTTCTTGAAACTAGTGGTCTTGTTGACCATCAACACTTGATGCTCCTTTTTGATTTCTACCTCCGCAGCTTTCAGCATTGCGAAGAGCTCGGGAATAGTCTTGTTCATCCCTTGCATATTATAGTTCATCACGAAGCTCTTGTAGCTTGGTGGCAGTGATTGGAGAATTCTGTCAATGACGCAATCATCTGGAAGATTAACTCCCATCTGAATCAAGTGATTATTATACCCAGACATTTTGAGTATATGCTCACTGACAGAACTGTTCTCCTCCATCTTGCAGCTATAGAACTTATTGGAGACTTCATATCTCTCAATCCGGGCATTTGCTTGAAATATTAACTTCAACTCCTGGAACATCTCATATGCTCCATGACGTTCAAAACGTCGTTGAAGTCCCGATTCTAAGCCGTAAAGCATGGCACACTGAACTATCGAGTAGTCATCAGCTTTGCTCTGCCAGACGTTCATAACATCTGGTGTTGCTCCAGCAGCAGGCCTGGCACCCAGCGGTGCTTCCAGGACGTAATTCTTCTGTGCAGCAATGAGGATAATCCTCAAGTTACGGACCCAGTCCGTGTAATTGCTACCATCATCTTTCAACTTTGCTTTCTCAAGGAACGCATTAAAATTCAACGGAACAACAGCACGAGCCATCTATCTACAATCAACATAAACAAGCAAGATACTATCAGGTACTAAGTTCATGATAAGTTTAAGTTCAATTAATCAAATTACTTAAGAACTCCCACTTAGATAGACATCCCTCTAATCCTCTAAGTGATCACGTGATCCAAATCAACTAAACCATAACCGATCATCACGTGAGATGGAGTAGTTTTCAATGGTGAACATCGTTATGTTGATCATATCTACTATATGATTCACGCTCGACCTTTCGGTCTCCGTGTTCCGAGGCCATATCTGCATATGCTAGGCTCGTCAAGTTTAACCTGAGTATTCTGCGTGTGCAAAACTGGCTTGCACCCGTTATAGATGGACGTAGAGCTTATCACACCCGATCATCACGTGGTGTCTGGGCACGACGAACTTTGGCAACGGTGCATACTCAGGGAGAACACTTCTTGATAATTTAGTGAGAGATCATCTTATAATGCTACCGTCAATCAAAGCAAGATAAGATGCATAAAAAAATAAACATCACATGCAATCAATATAAGTGATATGATATGGCCATCATCATCTTGTGCTTGTGATCTCCATCTCCGAAGCACCGTCATGATCACCATCGTCGCCGGCGCGACACCTTGATCTCCATCGTAGCATCGTTGTCGTCTCGCCAATCTTATGCTTCCACGACTATCGCTACCGCTTAGTGATAAAGTAAAGCATTACATCGCGATTGCATTGCATACAATAAAGCGACAACCATATGGCTCCTGCCAGTTGCCGATAACTCGGTTAAAAAACATGATCATCTCATACAATAAAATTTAGCATCATGCCTTGACCATATCACATCACAACATGCCCTGCAAAATCAAGTTAGACGTCCTCTACTTTGTTGTTGCAAGTTTTACGTGGCTGCTACGGGCTTAAGTAAGAACCAATCTCACCTACGCATCAAAACCACAACGATAGTTCGTCAAATAGACTCCGTTTTAACCTTCGCAAGGACCGGGCGTAGCCACACTCGGTTCAACTAAAGTTGGAGAAACAGTCACCCGCAAGTCACCTATGTGCAAAGCACGTCGGGGAAACCGGTCTCGCGTAAGCGTACGCGTAATGTCGGTCTGGGCCGCTTCATCCAACAATACCGCCGAACCAAAGTATGACATGCTGGTAGGCAGTATGACTTATATCGCCCACAACTCACTTGTGTTCTACTCGTGCATATAACATCAAACCATAAAACCTAGGCTCGGATGCCACTTTTGGGGAACACAGTAATTTCAAAAAATTTCCTACGCACACGCAAGATCATGGTGATGCACACCAATGAGAGGGGAGAGTGTTATTTACGTACCCACGCAGACCGACTGCGGAAGCGATCACACAACGTAGAGGAAGTAGTCGTACGTCTTCCCGATCTGACCGATCCAAGCACCGTTACTCCGGCACCTCCGAGTTCTTAGCACACGTACAGCTCGATGACGATCCCCGGGCTCCGATCCAGCAAAGCTTCGGGGAAGAGTTCCGTCAGCACGACGGCGTGGTGACGATCTTGATGTTCTACCGTTGCAGGGCTTCGCCTAAGCACCGCTACAATATGATCGAGGTGGAATATGGTGGTAGGGGGCACCGCACATGGCTAAGGAACGATCTCAAGGATCAACTTGTGTGTCTAGAGGTGTCCCCTGCCTTCGTATATAAAGGAGCCAAGGAGGAGGGGCTGGCCGGCCAAGGGTGGCGCGCCAGGAGATTCCTACTCCCTCTGGGAGTAGGATTCCCCCCCCCAATCCTAGTTGGAATAGGATTCCCCGAGGGGGGGAAAGAGAGAGAGGGGGGCCGGCCACCTCTCCTAGTCCCAATAGGACTAGTGGAGGGGGGAGGCGCGCGGCCACCTAGGGCTGCCCCTTTCTCCTTTCCACTAAAGCCCACTAAGGCCCATCTAGCCCCGGGGGGTTCCGGTAACCTCCGGTACTCCGGTAAAATCCCGATTTCACCCGGAACACTTCCGATATCCAAACATAGGCTTCCAATATATAAATCTTTATGTCTCGACCATTTCGAGACTCCTCGTCATGTCCGTGATCACATTCGGGACTCCGAACTAACTTCGGTACATCAAAATGCATAAACCCATAATAACTGTCATCGTAATGTTAAGCGTGCGGACCCTACGGTTCGAGAATAATGCAGACATGACTGAGACACATCTCCGGTCAATAACCAATAGCGGGACCTGGATGCCCATATTGGCTCCTACATATTCCACGAAGATCTTTATCGGTCAGACCGCATAACAACATACGTTGTTCCCTTTGTTATCGGTATGTTACTTGCCCAAGATTCGATCGTCGGTATCCAGTACCTAGTTCAATCTCGTTACCGGCAAGTCTCTTTACTCGTTCTGTAATACATCATCCCGCAACTAACTCATTAGTTGCAATGCTTGCAAGGCTTATGTGATGTGCATTACCGAGAGGGCCCAGAGATACCTCTCCGACAATCGGAGTGACAAATCCTACTCTCGAAATACGCCAACCCAACATCTACCATTGGAGACACCTGTAGAGCTCCTTTATAATCACCCTTTTACGTTGTGACATTTTGTAGCACACAAAGTGTTCCTCAGGCAAACGGGAGTTGCATAATCTCATAGTCATAGGAACATGTATAAGTCATGAAGGAAAGCAATAGCAACATACTAAACGATCGGGTGCTAAGCTAATGGAATGGGTCATGTCAATCAGATCATTCAACTAATGATGTGACCTCGTTAATCAAATAACAACTCTTTGTTCATGGTTAGGAAACATAACCATCTTTGATTAACGAGCTAGTCTAGTAGAGGCATACTAGTGACACTCTGTTTGTCTATGTATTCACACATGTATTATGTTTCCGGTAAATACAATTCTAGCATGAATAATAAACATTTATCATGATATAAGGAAATAAATAATAACTTTATTATTGCCTCTAGGGCATATTTCCTTCAGCTAGTGCATGTCAGTCGGTGGAACCAGTCTCACGTAAGAGTACGTGTAAGGTCGGTCCAGGCCGCTTCATCCCACGATGCCGCCGAATCAAGATAAGACTAGTAATGACAAGTAAATTGACAAAATCGACGCCCACAATAACTTGTGTTCTACTCGTGCATAGAAACTACGCATATACCTAGCTCTGATACCACTGATGGGTATCGTAGCAGAAATTTAAAATTTTTCTACGCATCACCAAGATCAATCTATGGAGTAATCTAGCAACGAGGGGAAGGAGAGTGCATCTACATACCCTTGTAGATCGCTAAGCGGAAGCATTGCAAGAACGCGGATGAAGGAGTTGTACTCGTAGCGATTCAGATCGCGGTTGATTCCGATCTAAGCGCCAAACCACGGTGCCTCCGCGTTCAACACACGTGCAGCCCGGTGACGTCTCCTACGCCTTGATCCAGCAATGGGAGAAGGAGAGGTTGGGAAAGACTCCATCTAGCAGCAGCACGGCGGCGTGGTGGTGAAGGAGGAGCGTGGCAATACTGCAGGGCTTCGCCAAGCACCGCGGGAGAGGAGGAGGACTTGGGAGAGGGGGAGGGCTGCGCCAGAACTTGGGTTGCAGCTGCCCTCCCACCCCCCACATATATATAGGGGCAAGGGAGAGGGGGGCCAGCCCCCTCAGATCCAATCTGAGGAGGGGGCGGCGGCCAGGGGGGTTGCCTTGACCCCAAGGCAAGGGGGGCGCCCCCCCTTTAGGGTTCCCCCAAACCCTAGGCGCATGGGCCCTAGGGGGGGAGGCACCCTGCCCACTAAGGGGCTGGTCCCTCTCCACACATAGCCCATAGGGCCCTCCGGGGCAGGTGGACCCTTCCAGTGGACCCCCGGAACCCCTCCAGTGGTCCCGGTACAATTCCGGTAACCCCCCGAATTATTCCGGTGACCGTATGATGACTTACCATATATAAATCTTTACCTCCGGACTATTCCGGAACTCCTCGTGACGTTCGGGATCTCATCCGGGACTCTGAACAACATTCGGTGACCACGAACATACTTTCCCTATAACCCTAGCGTCATCGAACCTTAAGTGTGTAGACCCTACGGGTTCGGGAGTCATGCAGACATAGCCGAGACAACTCTCCGGTCAATAACCAACAGCGGGATCTGGATACCCATGTTGGCTCCCACATGCTCCACGATGATCTCATCGGATGAACCACGATGTCAAGGATTCAATCAATCCCGTATACAATTCCCTTTGTCCATCGGTACGATACTTGCCCGAGATTTGATCGTCGGTATCCCGATACCTTGTTCAATCTCGTTACCGGCAAGTCTCTTTACTCATTCCGTAATACATCATCCCGTGATCAACTCCTTAATCACATTGTGCACATTATGATGATGTCCTACCGAGTGGGTCCAGAGATACCTCTCCGTTTACACGGAGTGACAAATCCCAGTCTCGATTCATGCCAACCCAACAGACACTTTCGGAGATACCTGTAGTGAACCTTTATAGCCACCCAGTTACGTTGTGACGTTGGTACACCCAAAGCATTCCTACGGTATCCAGGAGTTGCACAATCTCATGGTCTAAGGAAATGATACTTGACATTAGAAAAGCTTTAGCATACGAACTACACGATCTTTGTGCTAGGCTTAGGATTGGGTCTTGTCCATTACATCATTCTCCTAATGATGTGATCCCGTTATCAACGACATCCAATGTCCATGGTCAGGAAACTGTAACCATCTATTGATCAACGAGCTAGTCAACTAGAGGCTTACTAGGGACATGGTGTTCCACTTGACGCCATAGCGGAGAAGCACCATGAGAAAGAAGGTTTTCCACTTGTGATAGTTGTGATCTGCTGGGTTGAGGAGAAACTTGATGTGGTTAGTGATGTGGTCGATGGAGGGGCTAGGGGTAGGGGTTGGCGGCATGGGCGAGGGAGTGGTGCCGGCGGTGAACAGCGGCACAAACTGGGTGCTAGAGGCGGCGGAGGAGCCGCTGAAGAGGGACGGAGTAGTGCCGAAGGAGAACGGTGGGGAGGTGGCGGCAGAGGTGGCCGCGGAGGAGTCGGCGGCGGGCGCCGTGGAGGAGGAGGAGGAGAGAGAGCTCGGCGAGGTGGCGGAGCTGGAGGAGCCACGACGGAGGTGAAGGGTGAAGGGCCGGCCATGGGTGCTCATGGTGTCTAATACCAAGTTGGAGTGATTAACTCTCGATTGATTGACTAATTATAACAACGGTTACAGGTTACAAAGAGAGCCCATAAGAATCGGCACGCAGGCCAGGGCGTGTTGTTGCAGATCCTACAAACTAGGATATACACAGGTGTACACTGCTATACATAGAATTAGTCTAACACAAACTAATTCAGATAAACTGTTATAAAAAGAACTACTACTCCTAATTCAGTAGAATATCGAGCTCCTGGCTGTTTGCAGGTTCAGAGAGAGAGAGAGCGCGCGACGACTGTGCACAGCAGGGACGGATGGCCGCCGGCGACCAGTGTAGCACCACCTGCCAGTAAAACAAAACAAACTCCGGCACGTGCCAATGTCGTTTACTCGTCGATCTAATCCTTAAAAAAAACACCATCTCGACCAAGTTAACATAGACGCACAGTGAAACAGTCACTCGGATGGGATACGAACTGCACCACAGCACATGCATCCATGTCTGAATGTATGCGCCAGACGATGGAACCAGATCTGGATGACCCGAGCCACTATGCACACAGTCGAAAAACTTATGGCCGGCATGGGGACGAAGATCGATCGGAATCTTCGATCTACGGCAGCTTTTCATCTCTGCATTACAACACCACGGCGATCGCCTGCTGCCAGGCAGAGACGGCGAGGCGAGGATGCGCGCTGTCGGTCGCACAGATCATCGGCCTGATCTCTTTCTTTCTTACTGGCTCACAGGAGCCAGCCAGGCCGGCTTTGCATAACTGCCACTGGGGCAGGCCTGACTGTGCGAGTTGAATGCTCGCTTCAGGCTTTACGTCTGGTAGCTAGATCGGCAGCTTGTGATTTACCCTGTCCCAGTAAAAAGCTCTGCATTCGCGGCTTGTGCAGCTAAGTTTACTGACCACTTGGCATAGCTGCTCGCGATGAGTGACTGCCGTATCCAGGAATTCATTCAAGACAGTAAGTGGTGCAGAAAATGACTTGTCACATTCAGACGTTCAGAAATTCGAGAAATTGGAGCGGTGCAAACTGTCGAACACATTCTTTCCTTGTTTTGAAGCAGGTGCATTCTTGAATTGATTCATGTGTTAGTGATCGTAGCTGGTTTATTCCTTTTCTCATACGAAATTCAAGGCACCTACAGTACTGCCGAATGGCTGATTGATCGCATATATTCCTCCAATAAATGGCCCGTTTCGTGTTCTTCCTTCTCGGACATTGGTGGGAAAAAAACGCACGTCTTTCTCCTCCATAGCCTGAAGAAGAAGAGAGATTTCCTCTCGTGGCCGCACGATCGTAAGGCATATCAGGCATCCACAATTCCGCACAAAGATAACGTACGACGAACTGCATGAATTCATGGTCGATCGGCGACTGCACTGCGCGCATGATTTGCCGTGCATGCATGGTAGATGGCGGGGCGCTCATTGAAATTTCCTTCTACCCCACGCCACCCCACCGCGCCATGAATTTCACATGTGCCCTTGTAACGAGTGCATCCGCTAGCTACTGGCACAGCCACAGCAGTACCACCTCATATGGATGGCGCCATGAATGAGTGAATGGGAGCCGACCGGGCGGTAGCTGCCTACGCACGTACTGTACAACATACACGGCGGGCGCTGTGGCTTTGCCGACTATGGTATATTTAGGCGGGAATGCATGTGTACCTCTATCGGCAACGTACGCGTTCAACATCAGCGAGCGTCGATGGCCGTTGAGCCGTAATAGTGGCCAGCGGCACAGTACATGCTGCCTATCACGACGGAATTATGACCATATCAAGCTTTTCTTTTTCTTTTTCTTTGCTGGTGGGAGTTACCAGTTGGTTGGTATTCATGGCGAGGGAGGCCTATTGATTAACCTCTGCCGGCCGGCCGGCCTCTCCGACGCACGCTAGCTTGCAGGTAGGACGACTGGCGGTTAGTCAGGGGCCCGGCCAGGCGCGCCCAAGGATGAAAAATGGATGCAATGTACTCCCGTGGCGTTCTGAGTTCTACTTCTCCTACAGTGGTGTGGAGTCCATGGACGGAGACGGGGAGACGCGCGCGACGACTCGTGACTTGTGGTTCTTTTTTTTGAGATGGAAGAAAGTGGCAGAGGCTACACTGGCAAGAAAGCCATCATGGACTGATCGAGTAGCTCTGCAGCTGGTGGCAGAGGTAGACATTCTCGAGTTAATTTTCACTGCTACGTTACGACGTGTAGTGTACTAGTGTGGTCACGACCGAGAAGAAGACCCTTCATTTCAAATTTTTACTGTTAGTCTGGTGATTTTCCTCATCTTGGGATTAAATGGCCATTAACTCCGGTTTTAATTACGGAGTAGTGGGAGTACATGTCGATCGTTTTCTCGCCGGCAGTACTGGGATCAAGCTGTCCGTGCTCCATGTCCTGGTTTATTAGTAACACTGGAGCACGCATAGATCGTCGGCCGGGCAAACTATTTAGAGCCCGATCGAGTCTCCCCAAACAGAATCCAATGTCACTCCATCTCATGGACATCATCTCTTCTCATCCACGGACCGTAGATGCAAATGTTCTAGGGTGATCGAGCCAGAACGAGGGGGCAGGGTCCCTCCTCGGCAAGGGAGAAGAAGGGCGACCCCTTCTTCATGCGGCGCTCCATCTCCTCTAGTTTAGGTGCCTGAAGTGTGGGTTGTGTTGTAAGATGTGCTTCCAGCATTCTTGTATCTTTCGATATATTGATGTTTTTTTTATTTTGTAAGTGAAGTTGATCCTTGTGCTCGTTTTTTGTAATCCTGATCAGTTGATGGCTTTGTTAATTTAAAATCAGGCTTGTCTTTTTTTGTGGATACAAAGTCGGGCTCGTCTCGAGCCTCATTTCTTAAAAAAAAACGGGTGCAAATGTTTTTCTAGCTAGATACATGGCAAGCCGCAACACTCTTGAAGTAGCTAGAGAAACGAGAGAGAAGAAACAAGCGGGCCTACAGGCCTTTAACGTGTGTCGTCCGGATTTCTGAAAGGCTATGAGTATTAGACGTAAACTTCTTTTGGTGAATCGCACAGCCCTCTAGGGGTGGCGTGACTTATACATATATTGGTGGTACATAGGTACAAAGTACAAGTCCAAACCATACACGGTTAGGTATACAGAAGCTATACGTAATACAATTACATAGTCTAACACCCTCCCTCAATCTTAACTGTAGCCTGAAGTACAAAGCAAGTTAAGATTGCGCCTACAACTTTCAAACTGAGGTTGTGGAAGTGGCTTCGTGAAGATGTCAGCAAGTTGATCTTTGGAGGAGATGAACTTGATATGAAGAAGCTTCTGTGCAACGTTCCCTCACAAAATGATAGTCAACTTCAATGTGCTTGGTACGAGCATGAAATACCGGGTTAGATGAAAGGTATGTCGCACCAATATTATCACACCAAAGAACTGGTGGCTGCCCTTGAGAGACTCCCAACTCTTTTAACAGAGACTGTACCCAAATGAGCTCAACCGTGGCATTGGCAACCGCCTTGTACTCTTCTTCAGTGCTACTCCGAGATACTGTGGCCTGCTTGCGTGCACTCCAGGCGATCAAGTTGCGACCAAAGAAGACAGCATAGCCCCCCGTTGATCGACGGTCATCCAGGCTCCCAGCCCAATCTGCGTCAGAGAACGCAGAGAGAGCACTCGAGGAGGTGGACAGTATGAGAGAGATAACACAGTATACGCTTCACAGCTGACCAGTGTGAAGTCCGAGGAGCATGAAGATACTGGCACACACGGTTAACCGCATAGGAGATATCCGGTCGTGTGATAGTCAAGTACTGCAGACCACCAACAACACTGCGGTACTCTGTAGCATCATCTGAAGGAAGCAAGGCACCATCCAAGGTTGATAACCGATCTGTCGCAGACATAGGGGTAGTAGCATGCTTGCAATGCAACATACCAGCACGTCGAAGTAGGTCCAAGGAGTACTTATGCTGAGTGAGAGTCAGACCAGTAGGAGACCGTGAAACCTCCAGACCAAGAAAGTAATGGAGAGCACCCAGATCCTTGACAGCAAAATGACCACCCAGAGCAGACAACAGACGATCAGCAGCGGCCTCTGAGGAGCTGATAAGAATAATGTCATCAACATAGACCAGCAGATACATAGTAACCTCGGGACGATGTAGCAGAAACAGAGATGTGTCACCAGTAGATGGAACAAAGCCAAGACATCGAAGTACTGAGCCAAGTCGCGCATGCCATGCACGTGGAGCTTGTTTAAGTCCATAGAGTGCCTTAACAAGACGACACAGATGATGTGGACGAGCAGGATCAACAAAACCTGGAGGTTGCCGCATATACACCTCTTCCTCTAAGACCCCATGAAGAAAAGCGTTCTGAACATCAAGCTGACGCAGAGACCACCCTTTGGTAACAGCCAAGGACAGAAGCAGACGAATAGTGGTAGGTTTGACAACTGGACTGAACGTATCCTCATAATCAAGACCGTACCTTTGCTTAAAGCCTTTCGCCACAAGCCGCGCCTTGTAGCGCTCGATAGACCCATCCGCATGCTTCTTGACCTTGAACACCCACTTGGAGTCAATAATGTTGACACCAGACACGGGAGGAACAAGGCGCCAAGTATCATTCTGCTGAAGAGCCTGAAACTCCTGTTCCATGGCAGTACGCCAGTGAGGAATTCGAAGAGCCGCCTGAAAATGTCGAGGCTCAGCACGGGGGTCAGCATCCGTCTGCGCCACACACGCCGCAATCCATGCAACCGTGCCATCTCTGCGCTCTTTTGGGCGAAAAATACCACTCTGACTGTGTGTATGAGCACGTCGAGTAGCTGTAGGTGGCAGAGGTGGTGGCGGAGGTGGTGTCGGAGATGCAGTCGAAGAAGATGGTGACAACGACATAGACGAATCACCAGTCTCAGGAGCATCATGTGGAGCAGAGGACCACACAGGGGTCGACGGAGAGGCGGCCGAACCAGGCAAGCGAGGTAACACCTGGCCAGGCATACGGTCTGGCGAGGCTGACCCGCCTGGGGTGGAAGCAGCAGCAGCTGGCTCAGCCAGCTCGAGCGGACCAAGACGCGACTCACGCGGAGCCGAAGCAGCAGCCGACTCAGCCGGCTCGGGTGCAAGGCCAGGACGCGCCTCGCGCGGAGCCGAAGCAGCAACCGGCTCAGCCGGCTCGGGTGCCAGGCCAGGGCGCGGCCCACACAAAGCAGCGGCAGCTGGCCAGGCCTGCGCCAGCGGGCCAGCGGACGAGGGGCCAGGGGGAGGCGAAGGGGTGCTGATGCATGTGCCATGCACAGGAGAAACATTCCCTGGACACCCTCCATCGAGTTCCCGAGCGACCACAGGCGACGAATCATCAAGGAGCTCAAGGCGCGCTCCTCGCCCAATACCTGCACCATGGTTAGGTAGCAACGAGGGAGTATATGCAGCATCTACAAATTGGACAGGCAAAGGTAAAGTAGAGTTCTCAGGTGTAGTGGGAGTGGTGGAGGTGGCCGGAAGTGCAGAAAAAGGAAAAACATTCTCATCAAACACCACATCACGAGAGATGTAGACGCAGTTAGAGGGAACATGAAGACACTTGTACCCTTTATGAAGAGAACTATAACCAAGAAACACGCACTGTTTAGACCGAAACTCCAACTTGCGTTGGTTATATGGACGAAGCTGAGGCCAACACGCACACCCAAAGACCTTGAGAAAAGTATAATCAGGAGTTTCATTCAGCAAGAGTTCAAGTGGTGTTTTCATCTGACGGAGTCATGTAGGAAGTCTATTAATAAGAAAGCATGCAGTGGAAAACGCATCACTCCAAAACCGGAAAGGAACCGAGGCATGGGCAAGCAAAGCAAGACCAGTCTCAACTATATGGCGATGCTTACGCTCGGCTACACCATTTTGCTGATGTGTATGAGGACAAGACACACGATGTGTGATTCCAAGCTTATTAAAGAATGCGTTGAGGTTGTGATACTCACCCCCCCAATCTGATTGCACATGAATGATTTTGTGATTGAGCAGACGCTCAACATGCGCTTGGAATTGCAAGAAAACATTAAACACATCAGATTTGCGTTTAAGAAGATAAAGCCAAGTGAACTGACTGTAAGCATCAATAAAACTGACATAGTAATTATGGCCACTAACAGAGGTTTGAGCATGGCCCCATACATCTGAAAACACAAGTTCAAGCGGTTTATGGACTACACGACTCGACTCAGAAAAAGGAAGCTGATGACTCTTGCCTTGCTGACAGGCATCACAAACTGCATCAACATGTTTATTGGACACAACTGGAAGCTCATGACGATGAAGTACATGGTGAACGATAGGAGTGGCAGGATGACCAAGGCGTGCATGCCAATGTGATGGAGACACACGAACACCACTGAAGGCACTGGGAGCTGGTGGCACATCAAGCGCATAAAGACCATTATTGCGTAGTCGACCTCTAAGAAGTACGTCCCTCGTGTCCCGATCCTTGACAAAGAAATGAAAAGGATGAAATTCAGCAAGAACATTATTATCACGAGTAAGTTTAGGAACTGAAAGCAAACTACGTGAAACAGAGGGAACACGAAGGACATTAAGAAGACGTAATTGTTTGGATCGATGTGTAAGAAGTGATGCCTGACCAATATGTGAGATGTGCATACCTTCCCCATTAGCGGTGCGAACCTGATCGTGTCCACGGTACGGCTC
The DNA here is from genome assembly GCF_018294505.1 of Triticum aestivum. Taxonomy (NCBI): domain Eukaryota; kingdom Viridiplantae; phylum Streptophyta; class Magnoliopsida; order Poales; family Poaceae; genus Triticum; species Triticum aestivum. Next base: position 611,260,795 of record NC_057797.1, read on the forward strand.
CTGTGTAGAGAGCTTGCCCATCTCACTCGTCAGGTGATTGGTAGCCCCCGTATCCATGTACCAAGATGCATCAACTGGGTAAGAAGGAGTATGCCCCTGCTCATGAGTCGCCAGGGCAGCCTGCTTCTCATTGCCCTTGCCATTGTTCCCAAGCCCCAAGAAATCCTGCTTGAAGCGATGATGGCAACGAGAGGCAAGGTGACCATCAAGCCCACATAGCTGGCAGGGAATCTGAGCACCACATGAAGGGCAACAGGCACAGACTCGACCTCCTGTCAAGGTAGTGGTGTTCCGCAATTAGGCACGGTCGGCGGAGGCTTGCCACCCGTTGGTGGCTTGGAGGGCTTGCCCTTCCCACGTGTTGCAGCGTTGGCGGAAGGAAAACTCGACGTAGACCGGCGAGCCTGGATGTGCTGCTCCGTAGCAAGAAGACGTGCGTACAACTCTCGTGGCTGGATGGGAGTGTCACGACCATTGATATTCTCCACCAAATTATCATAGTCGTCACTCAGTCCGTTGAGGACATAGGAAGTGAACTCCTCCGGACCAAGCGCCTTGCCAATGGAGGCAAATGTGTCAGCCATACCCTTCACCTTGTTGAAGTAGTCGGTGATGGTGAGATCATGAAGCTTCACCTCCCCAAGCGCAGTGCGAATGGCATGAGCCCGCGCCTGAGACTGCGAAGCAAAACTGGTGTGAAGAGCCGTCCATGCGTCCCGAGACGTAGAGGCGAAGATGACCAGTGATGAGACCCCCTTCGTAAGAGAGGACTGGATGGCAGAGAGGATGGCCTGATCCTGAGCCACCCATGCATGATGCCCCGGATGGTATGGCGGCGGGCACGACAGAGTGCCATCAACAAACCCCTCCAAGTAACGACTGCGGAGAAGTGGTAAGACCTGCGCACGCCATGACAGATAGTTATTCGTCGTCAACTTCACCGGGATGAGATGCGGAAAGTAGAACGGTGCATGAGATACACCATAATCCGAAGGCGGCGGCGGCGCATAAAAAACCGGGGGTGAAGGACCACTCGGCACGACGGACGAAGCCACCAGCTCTGTCGATGCACCGCCGTAGGGCGCGCCATAAGGAGACGCAGGCACCGAGGTTGGCGGGTAGGCATAGGCCAACGGAGCAGCGTGGCCATAGGACTGCTGCAGCGGAGAGGGAGCCGGCCACTGACTAGCCGGCGCGGCGCCATAAGAGCCGGCCACCGGCGGCTGTTGTAGGGACGAAGCGCCCTGATGAGGATGCGCTGCTCTGTAGGGCACAGACGGGACGCCCTGGTGATGCAGGTCCGAGTGCAGAGGCGGGACGCCACCCGAGCCGGATTGCTGATGGAGATACGGGGCGGCGCGCTGGTGATGCGTATACGGAGCGGCGCCGTAGGAGCCTGCTGGCGGGACTCCATACAGATGCGGGATAGCGCCCTGGTGACTGGCGGCTGGAGCGGCACCGTACGATGCAGATGGGACGGCGGCGCCGTAGGAGCCTGCCGGCGGCTGAGCGGCGGAGTCGCTGAAGACCGGAGACGGTGGCACGGCGGAGCCCTGTGCGGTGGCAGCCATGGAGGCGCCAGCCAGGGAAAGCAGCGGCGGAGAAGCCAAAAACGGAGAGGCCGGGACGGCCGGAGTGGCGGCAGCGAGGCCGGCAGCTGGAACGGCGGTCGGCGCGGGAGGAATCGCAACTGCGGCGGCCGGCACCGAGGCCATAGATGCGATCGTGGCAGTAGCGGAAGCAACGATCGTAACTAAGCTGATACCATATTAGACGTAAACTTCTTTTGGTGAATCGCACAGCCCTCTAGGGGTGGCGTGACTTATATATATATTGGTGGTACATAGGTACAAAGTACAAATCCTAACCATACACAGTTAGGTATACAGAAGCTATAAGTAATACAGTTACATAGTCTAACAATGAGGATGAGGCCTTCTCTTCCGGGAGAGCTCCATTTCGCCGTTGTGCGTGCTTGATCTCAAACCGACCAGATGAGCATGAGCCGCTCTGTCTGTAGCCTCGCAATAATAGGCGGCGGCAGGGCCGACACGTGATTCGAGGCAGGTGCCGACACTCGAGAGTGAGAGCCAAGTGGCCGGCGTTGCACGCCAAGGTGCCCCATTTAGCGCCCAACCATAGTGTGTCTCCCGGTCCATGCACCGACCCGCTTTCGACTCCTCATCATAATATATATATCATGTTTGCTTCAAAGTAAAAAAAACAAGAACGTCAAGAAATTTCACTATGACATTTGAATGAATAGTTGTTGTGCACAGTGTCTGCCATGGATGTTGTCGGCAGGAGCAGGGGTACCTGGGTGGCGTCTGGATCCGACGGAGTGCAGTGGTTGCGTAAGCCAAGACAGGCAGAGAAGGGCAGGATTTGTGAAAATACCGGGGCTTCAGGTGGGCTTTTGGGGTGGGTCTGGAGAGTTGAAGTCCGTCAAGGTGGATGTCCGGACTCCCCGGAGCTCCCCTGATTTAGGGTCGGTCTATGGGATTCCGGACATCCGGACCAGTTAGTCCTGATTTGATGATCCGTTTTGAATGGCTAAAAGTGTCCAGAGACGACCAAATCCAGACATTTGCAGGTGTTTTCGTGATGCGCGTTGGAGATACCCTAACATGCATGGGTTTAATTGGGGAGCACTCATACTTAGTAGTACACGCCATTTTCTTGCCGGCAGTACTGAGATTAAGCTGTTCGTGCTCCATATCCCCATTTAGAAGTAATAACAAGTGCACTGGAGCACACATAGACCGTCATCAGACAATTAAACTAGCAAGAGCCCGATCGAGTCTCTCCAAACAGATAGAATCCGATGTCACTCTCATCACAAGAACATCATCTTATGATCCGTGCATGGGTGCAAATGTTTTTCTAGCTAGACTACAGTAGACGAGATACTCATGACTCATGAGTTGGAGAAACGAGAAAAGAAAAGAAAAACAACGAGGGGTTGACACCCCGGCCGGGCCTGCGCCGTCTGAATTTTCTGAAAGACTGCGACGAGGAGGCCTTCCATTCCGGCGCCGTGCCGGCTCTCAAGTCGATCAGATGAGCCGATCTGTCTGTAGCCTCCGGGCAATAATAGGCAGCCAGCGCCCCCATGGCGCGCAAGGCCGGCACGTGATCCGAGGCAGGAGAGCCGACGGCGGAGAGCGGGAGCCAAGTGGCCGGCGTCGCACGCCAAGGCGCCGCATTTAGCGCCCCCAACCACCGCACCATCCATCGACCCGCTTTCGCCTCATTTAACGCGATCCGTTTCGGGTGGTCCTAGTTAGCCAGCCAAGCTAGCTGTCTCCCGCCCGCTAACCCACTTACCCTACCCACTGCCGTCCGTCCGGCCTCCTTAACTCGGCGCTCTGAGTGAGGTTGCGGTTGCGAGACAGCTAGTGAGAGTTCAGCCTGGCCTCTGGCCGCTATAAGAGGAGGCAGAGGCCGCTCGCCACCTTTCGTGTCCACGACGTGCGCGCCTTGCCAAGTCGCAGCCACCCACTGGAGCTCGCCAGTCCCATAGTCACTAGTCGCGCGACACGAGTCGTCGTGCCCAGGTCCTCTCTGGCGAGTTAGCCATGGACGCTTGCTCTCCGGTCCTCGTCGTCGGGGCGCTGCTCCTCGTCCTCCTCGGGGCCTCGGCGCCGACGGCGTCCGCGGCGCGGGCCTTCTTCGTCTTCGGCGACTCCCTCGTCGACAACGGCAACAACAACTACCTCATGACGACGGCGCGCGCGGACGCGCCGCCCTACGGCATCGACTTCCCCACGCACATGCCCACGGGGAGGTTCTCCAACGGCCTCAACATCCCCGACATCATCAGTACGTCTCCAGCGTGCCTCCTCTCACATCTAGCTCAGCTAATCAAAGCATGCCTCTCTCTCTTTCGTTAATCTGTCGAGAGATCGAGCAGTTCTTGACATTGCCACATGCTTGATCAGGCGAGTACCTCGGGGCAGAGCCTGCGCTGCCGTACCTGAGCCCCTACATGCGCGGCGAGAACCTGCTCGTCGGCGCCAACTTCGCGTCCGCCGGCGTCGGCATCCTCAACGACACAGGCGTCCAATTCGTAAGCTCCCACGCACGCACGCACGCTTGAATCATGTACTAGCACGGTATCTATAATAATGCAACCAGCGGAGATGACAATGCTGTGTGCGTGCGTGCAGGTGAACATCATCAGGATCGCGCAGCAGCTGCAGAACTTCCAGGACTACCAGCGGAGGCTGGCGGCGTACATCGGCGAGGACGCGGCGAGGGAGCGCGTGAGCCAGTCGCTGGTGCTCATCACCCTCGGCGGCAACGACTTCGTCAACAACTACTACCTGGTGCCCTTCTCCGCCAGGTCCCAGCAGTTCGAGATCCACGACTACGTCCCCTTCATCATCTCCGAGTACAAGAAAGTCCTCGCGGTAACTATGCTTCACTTACTTACCACTAATTAATTCCAAGAAAAACATACTACATAATTTCTGCTCCAAAACATGCTTGCATTTGTAAGACATGATTAGCATTCAAGGTGAAAAAATGTCGGGACGTTATTTGTCTTGTATTTTGTCAGTATGGTGCACAATAGTGGTAGGCCTAAAAGTTTCCAAAATTAGACAGGGAAACGAAATGCTTTGCTTCATGGTAGCTAGAACAGTAGTGGAAAGAGATGAGTCTGTAGGCTGCCCGCCTGCCTGCCTGATATGATGGTGGCCTGCCTGCCTGATATGATGGCGAGGGAGATGGGCGGTAGCACCGGTGAACATTTGTTCGTAGTGGAGTCATTTTTGGGTAGTACGTTCAGCAAGCGATAAACTGACACGCGGCCTGTAGTGTTCTGCACGCCGAATTCAGAAGCACACTATTTCTGGCAAGAGTTAGCCCATGAAGCGAGAGACGATTTTTATTCATGGTTGATGGCTAGTTTCAGTAACTGTTGGGACATCTTCACTGTGGAGGCTGAACCCAAACATAGTGTACAGTTAAGCTTGCACTTGAGCACACCAGTACTGCTAGTAAAGAACACTCACGAACATAGTTCATTTTCACTGTCATTAGTACTCATACTTCATAATGCACAGCTAGAGATTAGGCATCATCAAATTAATAAGAGCTACGGGAACGCTTAAACAACACTGTTAAACAGCGATAGGAAATGTTCCACCCACAGTATCTCCAAAGTACCGCGATATTTACATTACTACGTAGAGCTACAGAGTACTCCTACATTGAAAGGAAATGAAGGCTGGCTCGTAGTACCAGATCTCTTTGCATTGGTGCACCTTGACATTTATGATTCGTTCATAGGCTCCAGTGACAACAGGCCTAAACATTTGGCACTGCCCTGCCGAGTTTGCCAACCAAGAAAACTCAGTTCTTACCGTAGGGAGGGAGGGCTGGGGTAGTATGTCTCGTCATCGTGGGATCGTCTGGATGCGATGCATGCATGTTGGAAGTTGCCACCAACCACTCTGCCCAGGCAATCAATATAGGCCAAGCAGTGGGCAGCAGCCCAGTACACGGTACACACGCGCGCACCACGTAGTACAAAACCACTCTCGTCTGCCACGCATGCACACACTCTCTTCTCTCTCCGCAGTAAAAGAGCAGCAGGCTCGCGTTTTAGTACTGTCCACTGTTGCACGTAGTACTTGTACCCTTGTCACGATGCATTTACCCCTCCACATGCAACAACTGTGGCGCTCCACAGACCGTGCATGCACCTTCGTACGTCTTCGTGTGCGTCCATGCATGCTTCGTTGCAGCTACGTGTAGGCCGTGGCGTGGGTAGAGGCTTGGGTTGGGGTTGGGGGGTCATGCATGCAATGCAATGCAAGATGCAACGGCGCGAGCTGCTTGTCTTGTCTAAGTCTAAGTTGTCTTAGAGCATCTTCGACAGGCGCCCACCGCGGCGCACGCAAAAAACAGCTTTAGCGCGCGTCCATCGTCTGGTTTGGCGCGGCCCGCTCCAGCAGCCGCGCTAAAATACAGCGCGCGCGCCGTTCCAACAGCGCGTAAAAAATGCAGCACACACACAACATTTTTTTTAATTTTCGAACGCATGGATAAAATAAAAACTAGATAGATTGCATAAATAAAAAATGATATAAAGGTATTTTACATCGGTGCAACTAGGTAGATAGTTCGAAAGCATAGATAAACTACGGCGCAACTAGATAGAAACTACTCTAAGTCGCTATCATCATCACCATTATCATCCTCGGCGGTGTCGTCCGAGGTGTCTAGCCAGATGTCCAGCCACCGATCATCGTTCGGTGCGAAGAACGACTGCCCACCTGCTGCAACGATGTCGGACTGCGCATTCGCCAACGCCTTCCGCTGACGCCTTTCCAACCGCGTCTCGCTGCGCCTTCGCGTGTCCTCCTCGCGGCGCCTTGCCCAGTAGGCCTGCTCGTAGGCGACGTCCTTCGGGTGGCGTTGGCGCCACTCCGCCATGACCCGCTCGTCCTCCTGGGCGACGAGGAGGCGGCGTTGCCGTTCGGCGTGCTCCGCACGGTCTTCCGCTGTGTTCAGACGAGGCAGAGGGGCGAGGTTGAGCGCTTGCTGGAGCGTGTACACATCTTGAAAGTTCATCTGGCCGCGCGGCCGGCCTAGGCGCCACGCCGCCGCGTCGTACGCGCGGGCGGCCTCGCGCGCCGTCCCGTACGTGCCGAGGCCGAGCCGGAGTTCGCCGGAACGTATCTCCGCGGTGTAGCAGCCGTTGGGGCGCAGGCGGATGCCGCGGTAGCCGGACGCTCCTCGGCGGCGCGGCGGCATGGCGGCGCGTCGGTGACGGGGCGCTGGAGCGGCGCGTGGCAGAGAGGGAGAGGAAGAGGGGAAGAGGAAGTGTGGAGAAACGCGTGGCGAAGCGGCGCGCAGCTTTACAGGCGCGCGCGAAGCGGCGCGCCAAATCTTGCGCGTGAGCTGGCGCCTTTTCGCGCGCGCGCGCAAATGGTTCCGCCGCACGCTTGTTTCCCGCGGCCGCTGGAGCGCGGCAAACCGCCTCGCGCGCGCGTCGTTTAGGGCGTCTGTTGGAGATGCTCTTACACCGAAAGCTGACTGACTGACTGTGTGTGGAAACAATGGAATGGGGTGCAGCGGCTGTACGAGCTGGGCGCCCGGCGCGTGATCGTGACGGGGACGGGGATGATCGGGTGCGTGCCGGCGGAGCTGGCCCTGCACAGCCTCGACGGGTCCTGCGCGCCGGACCTCACGCGGGCCGCCGACCTCTTCAACCCGCAGCTGGAGCGGATGCTGACGGAGCTCAACGGCGAGGTCGGCCACGACGACGTCTTCATCGCCGCCAACACCAACAGGGTCAGCTTCGACTTCATGTTCAACCCGCAGCAGTACGGTATGGTCTCCAACTCTCGATCAAACAAAATTCTTTCACGTACGCATTTGGTCTCGAGCTAGCAGGTCGGTGAAAGAAAGAAAGAAAGAAAAATTAACGATGCATGCATGCGCAGGGTTCGCGACGGCCAAGATCGCGTGCTGCGGGCAGGGCCCGTACAACGGGATCGGGCTGTGCACGCCGGCGTCCAACGTGTGCGCCAACCGGGACGTGTACGCCTACTGGGACGCCTTCCACCCCACGGAGCGGGCCAACCGGATCATCGTCGCCAACTTCATGCACGGCACCACCGACCACATCAGCCCCATGAACCTCAGCACCATCCTCGCCATGGACAACACCAGGAACTAGCACGTCTACCTCTACGCTACGTACGTAGCTAGCCAGTAGGACTAGTCCATCTGTGTGTGCCCTGCCGACCTACATATATATAGCTACATATATATGGTGCTTAATTTGTTATTGGTCTCTCCCTATGTGCCTGGACCGGAGCGGGTGGTCAAAAGTTTTTGATAGGTCCGTCCTTGGTTTAGTTGAGACTTGAGAGTAATTTGGGTGTTAATTAAGAGAGATTGCTTATTTTCTGTTTGCTGCTCCAGATTGTTTAGCAGAGCTAGTGCCTAGGAAATTGTAAGACAATGGTTTCTACCAGATTGATCCAAGAATTCGTTGTAGCTTGTGAACCTTCTGTGTTTTCCAATAGGGATTTACTACTATGTTACCATGTTTTACTGCGAATGTTTTGCTAGATCATTCATCGGGTTTAACCGAAGAAGTTTGACCAGAATCACTGATTAAAATCACTGAACATAAATACTCCAGTGTAGATCTCAGCTGTCTCGACATGGGGACCGAATAAACAGGGGAGGGCAGAGGATACATGATTCAGAATTCAGAGCAGTGCGCACTTCACCGGAAATAAATAAATAACAGGACCTGAAATTCTCACCTGATCATTCCATGCCTTCCGAGTTCCAATTACCAATCAGACGAGGAGGAGCTTTTTTTTTTCCTCCGATTTTCAGACATATTGCTCAGAAGCTGCAGAACAGCACACCCGGTATGCACAGTGGCGCCTGCACCTGCACTTCAGAAGCTGTGACCATGATTGTACTTCAGAACTGTGATTTTGATTTACATGCCGTAGGTGTGTTGTTTTCTTGTTCAAGCAGGGAAATGCACAGCTGGGAAGTTTGAAGCATTGGTCCCGTACGGGATCAGCAAAAACTGCATATTCAGGCAATGTAGAGGAAAATGGATTAACAAACTTAACATTCAGATAATTCATACATATCACCCTTTGGGTGCTAGACTCCTAGTAGGCGGTTACTAGTGTTTTACTGTGAATATTTTGGTGGGTCGTTGATCGAGTTTAACCGAAGAAGTTTTATCAGTCACTGGTAAAATCACTGAACATAAATACTCCAGTGTAGATCTGAACTGCCAAAATGGGGACCGAATAAACAGAGGGCAGAGGATACAGGATTCAGAATTCAGAGCAGTGCGCTTCACGGGAAAACATTCAGATCCTGAAGTCCTCACCTGATCATTCCCATGCCTCCCCAGTTCCACCAATAAGACGAGGAGGTGCTTGTTTTTTATGCCCGATTGCCAGTCTTATTGCTCAGAAGTTGCAGAGCAGCACACCTGGTATGCGCAGTGGCGCCTGCACTTCAGAACCGTGACTTTGATTGAACAGCCTGTACTTCAGAACTGTGATTTTGATTTACATGCCGTAGGTGTGATTTCATGGTGACCTGAATGTCTCCATGCTGTAGGTGTGCTGTTTTCTTGTTCAAGCAGGAGAAATGCACAGCTGGGAGGTTTGAAGCATTGCTTGGTTCCGTTTGGTATCAGCCAAACTGCATATTCGGTAATGCAGAGGAAAATTAATTATTTAAATTAAAATTCAGATAATTCATACAGATCACCGTTCATCGCTACATTTCTAGTCAGCGCGTTGCTACTAGGTTTCCCATGAGCCCTCCACCAAGTTCATAGTGCTTGGCTGAGGAAAACCCTGCTTCCTTGGCTAACTTCTCCAACTCCTCTCCTGGAGAACAGATAAACAAAGACAAGCTTGATGTAAATAAGGGAGGGTGATAAAATCGTGAAGCAGTACATAGGCATCGGTGAAATGGCACATACCACTCCATTGTTTGGAATAAAATAATTCACTGTTTTCTTAAAGAAAAACACAATGATATATACATCTATACAATGTCACGGCTTTGCGCGTGAAGGAAATAGATGGTGTCCTAATGTACTCCATCAGGACAAGTTGAGATGTCTGTTGATCTACTTGGGCTATCAGAGTGGCAAGGTTTGAGATACACCACTCTTGTTTTACTCTTTTTTCTAGGTGCATTCTAATATTGTTCTTATACACATTATGTTTTACTTAATGATGTGACATATTTTCAGTATCATGGAAGTTTTCACAGAGAACGTTATGTTCAAACCTGTAAGATACTGTGATATCGAACTTTTCAAGTACTTGTACTCTTCAGTAAGTCCATAGCTACTAGCCAGAGGAACCACGACATTATCAATCGCCCAACTCTGTCCAAGAAAAGTATCACTTTGGTTAGTGAAGATTGTAGGATTTGTTCCAAAGTCTTGTATGGGACATGAAGCCAACATGTGATTTTGCTAGAATGCCATGGTGGAAGAGTGGATGATTAGTCTTTGTCAGGGAAGTTGAGCAGACCAATTCATCTGTATCATGTACCAATATGGGCTGAAAGTTTACCTGTAAGGATGCCGTGAAAAATGATGAGCTCTTGTTAAAATCCAGAACAGATGCTCGTGATCCTGCAGTCCAGAAAAACCAAATAATGAGAACTCATGCTGAACTGAAACAGAATTTGAACCATACACTCGACCTGGTTTTAGGACTCTAAGGATCTCTCGCATTGCTTTGGGTCTGTCAACCACATTGCGCAATCCATAGCCAACCGTAACAGCATCAAAGTAACGGTCCGTGAAAGGTAAATCAAGTGCATCGCCCTCGATCCATCTGCGACAAAGCATGTCTTAGCTAACCACATAAGTTGTTAGCCTGATCAAAAGACAAGCACATTCTGCATATCCTCACAAAGCTGCACAATAGCAGGAACGTCAAAATTCCCAAGCTCTCACATTGGGGGTGCTCACTTGATGTTCTTGTAGCAAGCCTTCCAGCGTTGGTCCTGACGGCTAGCAGCAGTTTGCAGCTGCTGCCCTGAGAAATCCACACCCATCACCTGTGATATTTCAGAGGTTGGAACATAAGATTGCCAACTCCCGAAAAAATTGCTTGGCTATTCTGAAGTTCTGAACCCTGAAGTCAATCCGACATTTCAGCAGAGTACCAACCTCTCCGTCTAGGCCGACCTTCTGAGACAGAAGGAACGCCAAATCGCCGCTCCCGCAGCAGAGATCAAGAACCCGATCCCCTCTCTTCGCCCTGATGTTCAGAAAACAAAAAATTCCCATCAACCAGTTGTCTTCTGAATTCACATTACTACTGCGACTAGCACTAGGGATGTACATTGACCAAGAGACGCAGATGCGCTTCCACGTCCGGTGCTGCCCCAGGCTGAGCACGTCGTTGAGCTGCAAGGAACGCGGCACCGCAGCGCTGTCGTCAGTACAGTATTTGCCAATGCAGCGGAAGGAGGAGAGGGGAGTGGGAGGTACGGACATGGTCGTAGACGGGGGCGATGCGGCTGAAGAGGGCCTGCCGCTCGTCGGCCGCGGACGAGCAGCGCACGGCGACGGAGCCGCGGCGGCGGTGTCGTCTTCCGCCGGCGTGCCTGGACGCCGTCGTCGTCGCGGGAATCGCCGCGGCTAAGGTGCCCATCGGTGTCCGTTTGCTCGCCCCGCCACATGATTAGGATAGGTTAGTATGACTAGGTTTGACTGATGGCCATTGACTCTTTTGCCCCTGCCTGTGAAGCTCAACGATTTGGGAGCCCTCCACCCTTGCCGCCGCCGCCGCCGCCGCCGAGGGCTGCATCCCGGGGGAAATCGAGGGTCTGGGGATGGACGTGGGGTCCTGCCACCTCGGCGGCAACGCCGACGCGGTGGAGTTCTGCCCGCACCGCCCCTTCCGCCACGTCCTGGCGGCCGCCACGTACACGCTGCAGGAGCAGGCGGGGGAGGAGCAGCAGCAGCAGCAGGACCGCGCGGGCACCGTGTCGCTCTTCTCCGTCGACGCCGGCGCGGAGGACGAGTCCCGACGGCTCCGGCTGCTCCACACCGTGGAGACCGCCGGCGTCTTCGACATGAAGTGGAGCCCTACGGCGCCGCTGCTCGCGCAGGCCGACGCCCACGGCCGCCTCGTGCTCCGGCGCCTGGAGCATGAAGACGGCTCGGACGAAGGTGCTGCTTGCTACTGCTGTTACTATCTCTGTAGATATTGGAACAAAACTGTTGTTATGTTAAAACAGGGCCATGTGTTAACTGTAAAGTGTAACTGGTATCATCTGCTGGCAGGCTACGTTTCATTAGAACTAGCACGACCAGGTTCTCGTTGCCAATGTTCATACGAAAGGCGTAGTTTAATCTGGATTCAGAACAAGCTGTTTGTAGGCTGCGATATTCTGGGAAGATTGCCATTACTTTGTTGACAACTAGGGTATTGCTGCTGATTGATGATCAGAGTAAAGTTGGGTTGCTCTGCTAGTCTTCCTGAAATGCATTGCTCATATTTTTCATAATATCGTTGTTCGATTAAAAAGTTAGCCTTGTGAATTCCACACTGATGCCGGGAACTGATGTATAGTTGTAAAGTATAACAAACATTTCATATATGTAATATCTTGATCATGTCTAAAAGTACATCCTGAGGGCTGATACAAGTGCTTTGTATGACCAAATTACACAGGTGTTGTTCTCACAGACGTGGTTGCTGGAAACATTTCTTCATCAATGTGCTTGTATGTGGACTGGAACCAAAATGCCGATTCCCTTGCCGTTGCATTATCAGATGGTTCACTGTCTGTGGTTCCCATGAGAGAGGACCGCCTGGAGGTATCAGAACAATGGACTGCTCATCAGTATGAAGTTTGGACATGTTATTTCGATCGTGCAAGACCACACTTGTTGTACAGTGGATCGGATGACTGCTCTTTCGGTTGCTGGGATTTGCGGGAAAGCCCATCGAATGCTGTGTTTCGGAATAAGAAGACTCATACTATGGGTGTATGTTGCATTGCTCAGAACCCATTGGAGGAGAATATGCTACTCACTGGAAGCTATGATGAATTTCTCAGAGTTTGGGACATGAGATCAATGATGAAACCTGTGGACGAGAAGTCCCTAAATTTAGGAGGTGGTGTATGGAGGTTGAAATATCATCCTAATATTCCAGATATCGTATTGGCTGCATGCATGCACAACGGTTTTGCCATTGTTAAAGCAGGGGCTGGAGATGCTACCATAATGGAAACATATTGCAAGCATGAGTCCTTAGCATATGGTGCAGATTGGCAGACAAGTGAAGCAGCGGAACATAACACAGATTCTTCAGTTATCGCTACTTGTTCATTTTATGACCGCCTTCTCCGTGTGTGGCAACCAGAGAACCTAGTCAACCACCCAACCTCTTAAGGCATAAAACATCATTATGCCCAGTTGAAGTATCAATATGGCATGGACCAACCTATTCCCTGAATGAACCAAATTGATTTCATTCAGGTAGCTCTTTGAATTTATGTTAATTTATTTCAAATGATGAGCTTATAGTAGTATGATGTCTAATTTATAGCTAGGCATTCACAGTCAATCAGTATTTGTTGTAAGCTTCCACAAAACTTTGAAGCTATCTGTTCATGTTATTTGAGCACAAACTGTTTTGAAGTTCATCTGGTGACTGGTGCATAGAAGTGATGATTCAGCACCAATCTAGACATCTACCTGGAAGAGCCTCTGACTGAGCTTTTCGCTGGTCATAAACTAATAATTCTGTCTGAAAACTTACAGTATGCTGTATGCAGTGCTTTCTTATTTTTCTTTTTGATCACATTCTGATAACGGCTGGAATGGTTACCGATTTTACTTTTCCAGTGCATGCACTGTTGCTTATATTAACCTACTGCACAGTATGGTCAACATGCTAATCACGATTCTTAAAAGTGTTGGATCATTGTTTTTCTTGGATGAAATTTGAGGTGTTGGGTAGTTGCCACAGCCTCAGCGGGCCAAAACAAGGAAAAAAGTTGTTAGTTACTTTTCTGATAAGTTAAAAATATATTGCGGTCTAGTGGATCTTACTAAGTTACTAGTGACTCATGAAGCAATACTCAAACCACGCTTCAGTACAGCTACTTTATTCTTTATCGTTTGCATTTTCCCAGAAAGTTCTGAGTCCTGCCTTTGTGCTAATCACACATGGCTCAGAAGGCAGGACGCAGATCAGATCAACTGGTCCAGTTTACAGAACTGTTCTGCTCCTATCGGTGAAAATAATGAAGACATGAATCAATTTTGACATGTACATGACAGTGGTAATAACTATGGGTAATATTTGAAGATAACTTCAAAGGATGCTTCAATTTGTTTGTGACTTGTTCTGAATTCATTAGAGGCAAATCATCTACAGTAGAATGAGATACCTTGGTAATAATGGACAAGATGTGATCTGTGTCACTTTGAATAAGCGGGAATGCTGGTTGGCAAGTCAGAGAGATAGAATAATGAGAATCATATGGTTTGCTTGGGATGATAAGTGAAGAAAGCTCTAAGGTTTCCCTTCCTGCATCCTTCTATCTGACACCACTAAGTACTAACTGTGCACTAATAAGAATTATCTGTTTCTACATCAGGTCACCAAGAATAGCTGTATTCTGAATATGAACAATAAAGATAGTGATGTGTTCAGTCTTATGTAGCTAAGTAACCTTTGATGTTTTCTGACCTTTTTCCTTAAAAAGGATTCAATAGCAACTGTTTGTTTAGGTTAGCTACCAAGGGGACTTGAATTTTATTATGCTAGAATGGCTTACACTAGCCGGTTTAGTTGTGCTCTTAGGCCTTCACCTGATGGCTGACATGCAGTGGGTATGTTAATCTACCCTTTAGCTGAGCCTTATAGAGTTGTATTGGATTCATCCCACTGATACACGAGGCATCTAGACCCAAGACGAGGCTATGTGACAACCTATTGCTTGAATTTTCATTGTAGAGAATCTGATTTACTGTCTGACATAAAATCTCTAGTTTGATCCTACTCATCTTTGCAGCCCTGTTGTATTGAATTGACAATATAGTTGACTTTCCAGACCTTATCTGCTGATGTCATGGCCTCCTTTGGTTTCATCATTAATGGCTAGGGGATTTCTTTGACGTGAAGGGGTTCACCCCTACATGGCTAAACCTAATTTATGGATTAGTCTGGTAAGAATACTGTATCTATGTTCCAGACTTTAACTTTCTAAGTAAACACGGGCTGTTTATACATCTGTTTTACTCTCCTTAAGCATGAGAAACCTAATTTCCAACCCTGAACATGATATATATTTTTTGAACGGAAAATTATAGGGGGGGGGGGGGGGTCGACAGTACAAATTTAGTAAAACAAGTACTCCCTCCGATCCATATTACTTGTCGCTGGTTTAGTACAAAGTTGTACGTAGTAATATTTGCAAGAGAGGGCTGTACAGGGGGAGGGGGAGAAGAACTGCTAATCTGGTAAGCCTGCTCATCCTTCATTCTGTAAGAGAGAAGGAAAAGGTCTCTTTTAATGAGGAAAGGCCAGGAGGCTAAACTAGGAGGAACATTATTGAAAAATTCTAGCATTTCTTTGTTTCCAAATGTTCCAAGCTGCTACAAGAAAGGCTTCTCTTGAGAGAGGTTTGCTGAGAGGAAGGAGCAAGGTGAAGATTAATTGAGGCCCAGCAGCCCCTGCTGAAGGAGCAGTTCCAGAAAATATGATCATGAGTTTCAAGGGTCCCCGAGGTACGTAACGCAGCTGGAACCGCCATTCGTATGGAAGTTATGCCTTTCAAGCATATCTTGAGTATTTAGTCTGTCATTAAAGAGTAAACAGACAAAAGCTTTGAGTTTGGCTGAGCATTTGGATTTCCACATCCACGAGGAGATGCTGTATATTTGGTGGCATAATAGCCATTCCCCAATTAGTCAGCTCTACAGCAGCTATATGAATTACCCACATAACCATTGGTAAAAAGTAACTAACTTGGTTAAAAACATAAATCTAGTATCTACTCCCTGTCTGCCTGCCTGCCTGGATTTGATAGAATCAACCAGGTACAGCATGTTCCGTGGCCATCGCCAGTGGTAACCAACCAATCACTACGGTGGGAACCACAAACCTTGGTTCTTGTCTCTGACGTCACTGATTAGTGCATTTCTGCGGGGGCACTCACTATGTGCATCCCTCAGCCATCTACTAAAAGAACGAACATTCAGAAAGTTCGTTCGATTGCTCCACTTGATTGCAGCCAACAATTAAACCCCACTTTGGTGGAGCAGTGGAGCCCCACGATTGGTGGTAGTGATTTCCTCGCTGTCGTACTGGGAGCACTTGTCCACTGATTATCCAGGGATGGCCCAGCTGGGACTCGAGAGTGCTAATCTTACTTGGAAGTTGGAACTGAGATCTGGTGATCATGTCAACTTTAACAGCATCGAGATGGGAGATGATTTAATTAGATAGAGGACTTTCTAATCTACACTCCAGGGTTGGGAAATGCAACACTTCGGATAAGCATGAAGTATTGGCTGAATAGGAAGGCCACATTGCTCTAGCTCCATATTCTTAAAGGCATAGCTTTAGAGGTGGAGTGTGCTTCTTCAGCTTTTTGTAAAGGCTTAGGCTACCTTTATATTTTATGGTAGATTCAGCCCACATGATCAGTTCCTGAATTTTATATTTGTTGGTAAATATCTCTTGCTGAAAGCACTGCTCTGCGAGGAAGGACCTACATAACTGACATTTTTATGAGAAAACACAACTGGTAAATTAGAGGTGCTATTGGATAAAACTGAAAAGGCTAATGTCAATGGAATTATGGGACAAGGAGCGAAGACCAAATGACAAATCAAGGAGATAATGAGGTAAAAATCTGTACCTTGTGAAAAGAGATGCTCACGAAGTTTACCGGTCTAGATGCCCTGGAATTGGATGTTGATTGCAACTGCTGCCTTACCTTTCTTACAATATAGGTTTAACATTGTTCTCGTGAGTAAATAAATTGTTTTGATAACAGTGGGTCTGGGAGTGGAATGGGAATTTCTCTAGAGAGAATGTATGATGAAATTGACATGTAGGGAGGCAACAACGACATCATTGTGAATTCCAGCAATTGAGCACTCGACACAGTAAAGTTTAGTTTACTCTCATTGTCCTTTCTCCAATAATGCATTGTACGCTGGCCAATTTAAAATGCCACCTTGCAGATTCTTGGTCCTTGCACTATGATTTACCTGGCAAAGCACTTGCAGACATCAGCAGCCTCACGAGCATATAAGGCAACCCTTCCCTCTCCTCTTGTCCACAGCCCCTACCGAGTATGGAAGGCACATGGCTCGAGCATCTACATGGCTCTTGAGAGCGGAAGTAGGGTCGGGATGAAGCGCAAAGCTGAGCTCTCCTGCGCAGGAAGTGCTTCAGCTTTGCGGTGCCTCTCCTGACCTCCCAGGTGGTCGCCTGAGGTACGCAAGAATCGGCAAGTCACAAAACGGCAATGGTGAACTCCGGCAGGAGTCCACCCCCTTTTTATCCTTTTCTCTCCATTCAGTTGTATCAGGTGGAAGTCGAATAATCGGAAGTCTGTGTGTGTGGTGAATCCATGGATGCTTCAAGTCCATGTTTTTCCCTCTTCCTTTATGTGTACTCTGGAAACACTACTATAAATGGCTGATGTTCATCTAGCGAAACCACTTTATGGTGTCTTGTTTGATTCGCTTGTGTGTAGTCTTACTGGTTAGCAGGTTGTTACATATGCTGCTTTGAAACAAATTGGTGTATGCTGGTTGTGCAGAATAGGGTGCATATTTTGAACTCTATGTCTCTTTTAAATACGTTTTTTTTTTTGCGGGTAAAATCTTTGCATTACTCAAATCTCAATGTCCATACAATCAGCCTCGGCTAGCTCTAAAGAAACTGATGGGCCTGACCCAACCCAGGTCATTGTTCTGCCCTCTTGTCTAGCAAACTTTGCTAAGCTATCGCTAACCTTATTTTGCGTACGATTTATATGAGTAATACAAGAATCACGAAGAGACATCAGGTGTCTAATTTCTTTAACTAAAGAAGAGTAGATCGATCTATCAATATCCATCGCTTGAATCAGCTTGACTGCAATAATGGAGTCCATCTCAATAATGATCGGCAAGTCGCTTCTCTGAATTGCAAAAGACAGGCCTTCCATGCAAGCACACAACTCAGCTTCAAGAATTTCTCGGCATGAAAAAAGCTCCCTGCAAGCTGAGTAGATGACATTACCTTTGTCATCTCGCAGCACCATCCCCGCACCAGCCGTACCATTTACTGCAAAGGACCCATCAGTATTCAGTTTCACCCAACCCGCCATAGGGGGACACCATTTGACAGGAGTGCTCTCAACTATTCGAACATGTGGATTTTTAAGTGGCCTGTCGTATGTAACTAAGGACTTCCCTTTGCTCGGATCAGAAGATAGATCAATTTTAAGACCAACCAAGGAATCAAGGTAACTCACCAAATACCTCCTGGACGCTTCCATTGGGGGCGCAGGTTTATGGTGTAACACTTCATTACGGATGTGCCAAATCCTCCACAAAGTCATAAGAAGCATGCACCTCTCGATTTCTGGCAATGGGTCAAGGACATGAAGCAGCCATTCCTTACCTGTATTTCTAATAGCAGCCAAGTCAGGTAAGGACCAAACCTCCGACATTGTTGACCATAATTCTCTAGCAAAAGTGCAGCGACAGAGGGGATGGAAGTTATCTTCCGGCTCAACAGCACAAATTGGACAAAGGTCATTAACCTCCAGACTCCTACTGTGCTTCTTCTGCCATGTCGGCAAAGCATTAGTAGCGACTTTCCAAGCAAAGTTTCGAACTGTAGGAGGAACATCGCAAGACCAAATAAGGTTCCAACAAGAACGGCGACCATCCGGACTGGAACTAGATCCCGCTGCATTCATTCTGTGAGCTTCATCGAAGGCAAATTGATATGCACTCTTCACAGTAAAAATACCATATTTGCCTGGACCCCAAGCAAGTGTATCATCTTCCAACCGGGGCGAAGCTCGAATTTTAATAATTTCCAACACATCAGGCGGCAAAAAATACTCCTGTAGCAATCCTATATTCCAAGAACCATTAGCATTCAACAATTCAGACACAAAACGTATACGGCATCTGCCCTGAAGCGTGATAGGTTTGAATGAGAAAGGACGGGGTATCCAATTATCACGCCAGACTCGGATGCTCCTGCCATTCCCAACTCTCCAAACCAAACCTTTTTTCAAAAGCTCCAGCCCATAAGAAATAGCCTGCCAAGATGATGAGGCATTCCCAGAAAAAACAGTGTCCTCTAGTTTCCCTTCTGGATAGTACCTGGCCTTCAGAACTTGTGCACATAAGCTCTCTGGTCTAGTAATTAAACGCCAAGCCTGACGAGCTAATAACGCTTGATTAAACAGACGAAAATCCCGGAATCCAGCACCGCCTTTATTCTTTGGCTGTAACAAATCATCCCAAGCACGCCAATGAACCTTCCGTTTACCATTTGAGGAACCCCAATAGAAGCCCCTCACCATCCTAGTGAGCTCATCACATACAGAAAAGGGTAGTTTAAACACGCCCATAATGTAAGTGGGTAATGCTTGCGCTACAGATTTGATGAGTGTCTCTCGACCAGGCTGAGCGAGGAACCCGTCTCCCCACTGAATAAGACGTTTTGTGAGGCTCATTTGCAAATTTTGGAAACGTCCTTTAGACATACGGCCATCAGGAGTTGGAAGACCCAAATACTTTTCTTCAAAAATAGAACTAGAGACATTGAGAACCTCTCTAACTTCCTCTTGAACAGGAGCAGGACAAGAACTTCCAAAGAGAATGGAGCATTTATTAAAGTTCAGACTCTGTCCTGTAGCATTACTATACAAATCCAGAGCATGCTTAACCTTTTCAGCTTGAACACGTGATGCTTCAAAAAATAACATAGTATCATCTGCAAACAAAAGGTGTGAAATACCCGGAGCTCTTCTACATATTTTGATAGGAGTAATATCACCGGCAGCCACATTTTGTTTAAGAATAGCAGAAAGACCATCCGCCACCAAGAGGAACAAAAAGGGAGAAAGAGGGTCCCCTTGCCGAAGACCACGCGATGGTGCAAATGAATCCAAGAGGGTTCCATTTAATTTAACGGAATACCTCACCGATGTGACACAAGACATAATCCAGTCCACCCACCGACGAGAGAAACCCAGCTTTTGCATCACCTGCTTCAAGAACACCCAATCAACCCTGTCATATGCTTTGGACAAATCAAGCTTATACGCACAAAAACTCCTTGTTGGCTCCTTTTCCTGTTTAATATGATGGATGCATTCAAAGGCCACAAGAGCATTGTCTGTGATCATCCTCCCAGGAATAAATGCACTCTGCTCTAGAGAAATAATGTCATCCAATAGTGGCCTCAAACGATTAACAAGGCATTTGGAAATAACCTTGTAAATGACATTGCATAGACTAATGGGCCTGTAATCAGTCAGACTAGTAGGATTAGAATTTTTAGGAATCAGAACAATGGAAGTAGAATTTACCCCGTCTGGCATAATTCCAGTCCTGAAAAATTCCTTGACAGAACAAATCACGCTGTCCTTTAGAGTGCCCCAGTTCCGCTGAAAAAATCTAGCCGGAAAACCATCCGGACCTGGAGCCTTCAAAGGACCAATCTGAAATAATGCATCTGCAATTTCCTTGTCGCTGAAGGCTGCACACAGCCTCTCATTATCCTCCTCAGACACCCTAGCTTCCAAAAGATCGAGGACGGGGGTAGCATCAAGTGACGGGTCTGCCGAAAAAATTCCTTGGAAATACTCATTTGCCATGGTAGCCATCTCACCGAAATCGGAATGGACAATACCGATGCTGTCGGTCAGTGCACGGATTTTATTCTTTCGAGCTCTCCAAACAGCCTTACTCTGGAAATATTTCGTATTCCTATCACCCTCTTTCAACCATGTTATTCTTGATCTTTGCATCCACATCATTTCCTCCTGATATAATAGTTCATTCATTTTGTCAGTAATTGTACGTATGTCCTGTCTATCCGCATTCATATTCATAAGTTCCTCTAGCTGCGACCGGGATTTAGCTAACTCTCTGGAAACATTGCCAAATTTTTTATTACTCCATGCTCCCAGAGTAGCCATTGTCTTGGTCAAGGCCGATTGAAGTTGCTCTAAACTAGCAACCGACCCCACAGAAGCCCATGCTTCTTTTATCACATCCGGCAAAGCACCATCTCTTTCCCAAAAAACTTCATAACGACGTGTTTTTGGACCCACATGAGCAGTTTCAGGCTCCCCCTTCACCACTAAAGCAACATGATCAGAACATGGCGAAGCAACATGATGTACAGAATATAAAGGAAAAAGATTCCTCCAAGAATTAGTAGCTGTAGCTCTATCCAAACGTACTCTCACATTACTCGCAGCTGCACGCCTGTTATCGTATGTGAAGGGCAATCCACTGAATCCCAAGTCAACATTATCTTTTAAATACGTTGACCCTACAGCGATCTGTGCTGCTATAAAAATAATACTTCCTCCGTAAAGTAGTGATTTAAACGCTCGTATATTAATTTACAGAGGGAGTATGTATGATGTACTCCAAGTCAGACATTTTCCGGAATTTTTTGATAGCTAAGAACCATCTATATGAATGATGGCAATAAGATCTAAAACTGAAAAGAGAAGGGGAACAAGTGATGAAAAGGTTTCCCCCTTCGGGCTGTCTGGAACTTTAGCATATCTTGTGCACAAGTCCTGATTGGTATACTGAAAAAAAAAATCAGCCATGGCGCAAGCCAATGATCTTCATTTGTTCCTTAATGAGATTCTCCCGTTGTGTCTTTGAGAGCTAAACAATCAAAAACACTTTTATATTATAAGATTGAGGGAGTGTCAAAAATGCCCTTATATTATGAAACGGAAGGTGTAACAAACAAATCCATGCACAGAATATACAGGATACGAGCTCTGAACTTCCAGTATCCAACTTCACATGTTGCACCGGTTATTGTGGCCTCCTATTTACATGAACTACCGGGGAAAACATATCTAAAATGCCGCCGCCTTGTGATGATTATTAGCTGCTAACCGGGTCTGACTAACTGAATGCAAGATTTCCTGCTAGTTTATCCACCTCTAATCACAGAACTGAACTTCGTGAACTACCTGTAAACTCTATCTAACCCTTTTACAAGGAAAACAATCCTATTCAACCGACTAATTTCCACCGCTCCATCAGCCACCATTGGTGTCCGCCACGTGCCCCGGTGGTCCCGTCTCACTCCCCATGTCCCAACCTTATCTATCATCTTCACCGAGAATTTTCATCATCATCTCTTCCTCTCCTCTCTCTCTCGTGTACCCGCTGCCCCCGCACTCAACCAAAGACCCCGCCCCATCAGCCGTCTACCACGGCTGCTGATGCTTGCTGCAACTCCGGCCCACGTGCTCCCAGCCTGCTGCTTCTGCTTCTGCATCTATCGTTGCTTCAAGCGCAGTTGAGAAGCACAACAGGGGCCCCGCCTCCCGCTCTGCCGTTGTCGCAACATCCGCCAGTGCATCGCAGCTTCGCCGGAGTCGCCGGAGTCGCCGGAGTCGTTTCTGAAACAAAGCTATTGTTTTTTCACGCAGGTGTTCATGATTCAGAGTGGAACAGAGCTAGTATTTCAGAAACAAGAGTTCATCGAAGATTGTTGATGGGATTTGCTAGATGGAGCTTCAGGAAACAAGAGCATTGTTGCATGAAATCAGAGAAGACCAGATCTTGCAACAAGAGCATTGTTGCAGGAAATGCTCTTGTTGCAAAATTGTGCGGGGTGCAGATCTATCGAGGGCTGGAAGCAAGAGTGCTAATGTTTCTGCAACAGAGCGGTTGTTGCGGGAAATAACTAGTGGGCATGCGGGGCGCAGACAGTAGAACGGGCGGCTATTAGGTCGGGCATCCAACGGTCGTCAAGGCTGCGGATAAAATCAAGAAATCTGTCGGCGGACGCGTAGCGTCGCCTATTTTACAAGCTAAAGGGACAAAAAAATCATGTAACCACTCTAATCCTATCATAGTCTCCAGGAGCCTAAATGATAATTCTGTAATTCCGAAACTAGTAAAGGGCTCGTGGAAATTGTAAAAATAGGAAGGCCGTCATGAATAACAGCGTCCATGGTGGACTCTGTTGCTAATAGCATCCAGGTCTGGACGCTAGTATCGACGGCGTCCAGTCATGTCGTTCCATTGGTGCTCTGATTAGGCTCAATCGAGTCGTTTTGCACTTATAGATAGAGGTTTCATGAGTTATAAAACCTAATACGCATGCAGCCATCGTTTCCTTACCTCGCAGGGTTGTAAGCAAGCTATAGCGCGGGTATCACCCATCATCACAGGAGCAACATCGTCTCACTGGCCGCTCGTCATTAGGATCATCCACTCGACCTATGAATGGCGCATGTGAGTTGTTCCAAGTACTCGTTGAATCTTCTTCGTTTGCTATTCTATCTAATTTATTCAGTGGTTACAAGGGTACATTGTATAGATGACTTGGTTGTTACTCTTGGGTAATATAATTGGTAATTGGCTAGTTTATGAGAATAGATAAGTCGACCTTGAGTTGGCGGCCGCGCTTTTGCCTCTACATGTTGGTGCACCGCTGCCAGTACTTCTGGGAGCATGGCGTGCCGGCGCCGTAGCTCAATGTGAACCTACTGTAAGGGTGCCACCTCAACCTTGATAGGGTTCCGGTGCCAGCCCTGCCGGCCTCAGGTCACGCGTAGCTGACGAAGATCCACCGCCACCCGTGCTCTACTACCGCCGACCTTCGCCGCGACCCAATGTACGCGGTGGATTTGCCAAAGGGGGGTGCGTGGTTCGCCACCGAGAATGGCCAGCGTTGTCGGTAGTGCTTCGAGTGTGCGTACGATGCACCGCATGCACTCACCGCTCCACCACCACTGCCGGTCGTGGCAGGTGGAGCAGCAGCTGGCAGCCTTCTAACAGGCGTTTCCGTGGATGGTGGCGCCAATCTACATCAACCTGACCAAGGAGGAGGAGGACAACGACGATGCTGCCTATATCTACTGCCTGTAGCTGACTGTTTTATAGTTTTCATTTATTTTTTAGATTTTATTACTCCTGTTGGCTGTTTTATTTTTAAAATTTCCAAAAGCTAGCGCAAATGTGAAATGCTTCCGACCGTGTTGGACGCACCTACGAACCGGCAGACAAAAACGAACACTAGCGTCCACCTGACCAACTCAAATGAACAAAGAACGAAGCAAATCCGCGTCAGTTTGTGTCGCCTCGAAGTTTTCCTCGGACGGAGGCCAAGTTCAACACGTGGGACGTTGCTAACAATAACGTCCAGGTGTGGACGTGGTTTGCAACAGCGACCAGGTCTGGACGCTACTAATCATTGCGTCCTTCCTATTTTTCAAAATTTCAACTTATCGTTACTAGTTTTAGAATTACAGAATTATTATTTATTATTAATAAAAAATGGCCTGCCTAGGCACAGTCCTGCTTGGTCGCGGCCGCCGCCAGCAATCTTTTGTAACTAGATCGGCAACGCGCCTTAGCGCGAGGGTGCCGGTCCCAACGATATGGTCAAGCGTTGGAAGATCAAACGACATGATGCATTACTCCGAGGCAAGTTCAACACATGTAACAGGAGAACCAATTATCGAGTTCGGGGATAAGAAGAAACATTCACTCTGTACCAGAAGAGTAACATCATTAAGTTCAACTGTTCAACATGGCCACGACCACCTCGACCCGCCGCTCACTCTTGTGTTGCAGCAGGGTGCTGCATCCAAGGAGCATGCTGCAGGGGCTCCTCTCGACACTCGGAAGGATGCATCTAACACACATCCCGGCGATGGAGTCTCACTTCTGCACGAGATCATGGTCCTTTGATGCGGCCTAGTGGGGAGGCAACGATAGCGCCATCCGCCACTCTCTTCCCGAGGATGGCGAGAGGCAAGCTCGATGGGGAGTGTAGTGGCAGCGGCGAGCTCGGCGACGAAAGAGGAACGGCGAGGAGGGGTGGAAGCACGATGACGGTTGCACGATGGGGAGTGGCGGCTAGGGTTTTTTCCCAATCAGGTAAATGTGGACCAGGAAGAAGAGAAGAAGACGACCTCCTCACCCCTATCCATCTTGAAGCCATCCACACGACGCCACTTACCACCCAACACGCGAAATCACAACTCGATGGGCTTTGAGAATTACACGGGGTGGCTTCCTAGTTTGACACTATTTCAATCTACAATGCTCAACTTTGATCCTACGACCGAGGTCATCCAGGAGGTAGATCCGACGGCCGAGAACGCAGAAAAAAAAAGAATGTGCATAAAAAATACACCCAACAGCCAGGAATCGCTAAACTCCGAGGAGCGAAGGATTCTCCCATGAGTCTTGTGTGCGGCTTGCCACACCCCACCTGTGTCATCAATATCCAACCTACTAAGATATGTTTATATTCCGAAGGTTCGGAAAAAACTAAAAAGATCCAGAGCGCCAAAGCCCATTGCATGCAAGTGCTGCCCAAAGGATGAACGTTCGGTATGATATATTGAAAGAAAGCCATAATTGATAATTCATCTTACTATTATCTCCGGATGATGAGTCACTGGAATAAGAACATCCATCATAGCTACACATTATTCTGTCCTCATCCAGAATTGTATTCATTGGAATTTTACGACAAACTAAATATTTTCATCAAAAGAAACTGCATAAAATTCCAAACGATGGTCTTCAAAACTGCATATAATTCAAGGTGCATCCTTATTTTGATAAGGATGAAAAATAAATATACACTGGAACTCCTGTAAAATACAGATGACCAAAATTAAAAGATATCATAGCTACAAGTAATTCAGTCCTCACGACACAGATTGTGTTCAAAAAAATCTCTTCGATCTTGCAGCAAAATAGAATTTCATGCCATTATAAAACAAGGGAGGAAGAGAGACTAAAGTAACAAACCTAAAATATAGCAATATATTTGCATAGCAGTAACAACCCAAGCAATTAGAATTTCACACTACAGTAAGAAATCATAAGCAAAAAGAATTTTACAACAGAATAGGAGATTACATATAGGCAAAGCATGGCACCAACACATCCTGAGTGCAATAAGCAGGGGGCAAGGGCAAAGCACACAGACCTATCTGGCAGTGTGGTGTGGGGCGGCGGGGAGGGCGACGATGGCAACGGCGGTGGTGGAAACCAGGGAGGCCCCCATTGGTGTTGTTGCCGGCGGTGTTCTTCTTTTGGTCTATCTCGATGGCATGCTCCACACTGCAAAGTAGTTGCGCGAGTAGTGGCCTGCACAACCCTGTCGGTGATGGCAAGGAGAGAGCCGGTGAGGGACACAACAGCGTCCTGCAAACCAAGATAATGGGAGGACCAGTTAGAGGGACATCCCAAAATGAGGTAGAATTTGACAACACAAACTTTTGGAGCCCTTCAACTACACCAAATGGAAGCAAATGATAATGCTAAGCACCATACCATGATCAGGAACATGGTTCTGGTGTTGATGCACATTGTAGCAGAAGTCACCACTGCATAGGTGTAGACCAAAAAAAGCTCTTGCTTGGCCACTCGGAAACGTCACCACCCAACCAGGCTGCTCCTGAGGGAAGACACCCAAATCATAGATACATCAGTCGATATCACACAATGAGATAGTTTTAAGAGTACTCTAATTTTAATAGAAGTAGTGTTCATATAGACATTGTCACGCCCTAAAACATGGTTCGGATCGTAACAGCCGCCACGCATTTATAAACAAAAGATTATAAACGTGTGAGGCCTAAACTAAAACTTTTCACAATAATACACATAATAAGCATGTATTCTTTATTCTGGGGATACATAGTTCTTGCTGAAAATAAACTTCTAAAGTACTTCAATTTATTCCCTCCCGGCGCGTGCTACGCCTACTGCTCAAAGCCAAGCTCAGGATCATTACCACTTTGGGCTGCAAAAATAGAAATTAAGCAAGGGTGATGATTCATACCCAGCAAGTAGCATTTATTCAAGGGTACAAAAGGAGAAAGTGTTATGGATATCACAACGGTGTAATTGAGTTTCAAGGAAATGATACGATAGCAATGGACAGATTTAGCAGCGGAAAATAAAGTAGTGCAAAAGGCTGAATTAAAAGATGATATTAAACAGAGTTCAATGGAATACTGGAAATATTTATAGCGGTGTATAGGGAAAATTATTGGTATCACACGTGACCAGCAAGGTTCCCTACCCGGGACTCACAGGGGTGAATATTCACACTTTTACACTCTTAAGAGGGGTACTCCGACATCGACAGTCTCGACCAGAACCACGTGGGTTCTAGAAGAGCAGAGCCCTTCGACCCCCTGAGGCACGACAACTTGACTTACTAGTACGGGTCGTTCCCAAGGATCCATCACCGATACCCTGTTCGGAACAAGTGTTGCCCCCAGCGGAGAACTCAAACAGTCCCATACCTGAACCATGACCGGTACAATATGTTTGCGGTCGTGACATCAATATAGACAATATGTGAATATGGAAATAAGGAGGTCAGTGGTATGATGAAACTTATGTAGTAATCCTCATGTCTCCACGTAAGCCCAAATAATCATGACGATTACTTGCTCACCGGAACATATTTCTCTTCAACAGTACCGTGGCCAACGAACAGAGGACAGTTGCAGAAGAACTCATATATCACGGTACAGTGGCTAGCAAAATAAATACTAGCAGCAGTATATCTCTAGATCAGTGTAACAGTGTGCAAGTCGCAGGACCCAGCACAACAACGAAATATGAACAGAGGAACTGCTACTTGCCTGACAGCAGTACCCGTCTACCACGCGGTCGCTAGGAACAACACCAGCGAGAGCTCCAACTTCTTCTTCCAGCAGACAACTCTGACTAGTGTGTCAATGGTCCTACGCTACAGCACCTGGTCGCCTTATATACTGGTAACAAGTGAGTAGCTCCTTGTGAACACATTAATCGTCGTCTAGCTGCCGCCATAACTCCTGCTTGCTCCAAAGGATAAGCTAGTGCCCCTTTGCTTCACCTAATGGCTGGTTCAATGCACCTACTAGCTCATGCATGCATATGTTTCTAACCAGAGCAATGACACGTACATTCTATCTCTCAAGGAAAAGACACGTAGCCATGCAACAAGCCTTCTCATTGCTGCATGCAAAAATATCTACTGCCCTAGACGGTGGTACAGTGTAATCCAAGAGCTAGCTGGCATGTGAGAAGAAAATACAGCTAACCTTACTGAGCTAGTCGGCAGGCTACGTACATGCATTACGGCAACGGTGACTAGATGGATGCATGCAGTGCGTTGAGTACAGACCATGGATGTGGTGCATGCCATGCATTGATGCATGCATGTAAATGTACGTGGATTGCTCAAGCAAATGCAATACTCCACCATCTTCTAATACAAAGAAAATCTACTAATGATTGGGATGCACCTATTGGTCTTAAGATATTTATCTCCAAAATTATTTATAAATACTAGCATGCCTGAGTTATTAGAAAAATGATAGTTAAGCAAAATTTAATTCTAAATGACAAATCGATGCATTTTAATTATCCTTAAGTAACACACGGGTGTTACATCCTCCCCGCCTTATAAAAATTTCGTCCTCGAAATTCAATTACCGGTCGATAGAAGATGCGGAAAGTTTTTGTGAAGTTCGTCTTCTTTTTCCCATGTCGCCTCGTCCTCATTGTAGTTACTCCACTGGACTTTGACAAATCGGATAGTCCTTTTTCTCATTACTCGATCTTTGACATCTAGTATTCTCAGGGGGTACTCCTCGTATGATAGGTCTGGTCTCAGTTCCACGATTGGTAGTTGTGTTGCTTCTGGCAGTGTCTCGCATTTCTTCAGTGTGGATACATGAAAAACATTATGTACCCCTGACAAGTTTGGAGGCAGCTCTAATCGGTAGGCTACTGGTCCAACTCTGCCAATAATTTGAAAAGGTCCTACATACCTTGGACTCAACTTTCCTTTCAAACCAAAACGTCTCGTACCTTTTCGAGGTGAAACCTTTAGGTATACTAGTTCTCCCTCTTGAAATTCAACTTCCCTCCGTTTGGTGTCTGCTTGTTTCTTTTGACGGTTCTGTGCCGCCGTTAAATGCTCCCGAACTACTCGTAGTTTTTCCTCTGCCTGTTGAACTAATTCTGGGCCTATATACTTCCTCTCACCAATTTCTTCCCAGCATATAGGAGAACGAGATCTCTTACCATACAAAGCTTCATACGGAGCCATCTTTATATTGGATTGATAATTGTTGTTGTATGCAAATTTGACTAGAGGAAGGGACTCATCCCACTTTTCTTTGAAGTCCAACATGCTTGCTCGAAGCATATCTTCCAGTATTTGTATGACTTGCTCTGTTTGTCCATCAGACTGGGGATGATAGGCTGTACTAAAATTCAGTTTGGTCCCCAAGGTCTTATGTAAACTTCTCCAAAATCTTGAAACGAACCTTGGATCTCGATCTGAAGCAATATTTACAGGGACGCCATAGTTTGTAACTATCTCCCTAATATATAACCTTGTTAATTTTTCAATGGTCATTGTTTTCTTGACTGGTATGAATTGTGCCACCTTGGTCAATCTGTCTACTATAACCCATATAGAATCATATCCTGCGGAAGTTTTCGGCAATCCGGTAACAAAATCCATATTGATATCCTCCCATTTCCAACTAGGAATTCTTAGCGGTTGCAGGAGGCCTGGTGCTTTTTGATGGTCCACCTTTACCTGCTGGCATATTGGACATTCCAGGACGAATCTTGCTATTTCTCTCTTCATATTTGGCCACCAAAAATTTTCTTTAATATCCCGATACATCTTTGTGCTACCAGAATGTACAGTGTATGGAGTGGTGTGAGCTTCTTGCATGATCTCCAATTTCAACTCTGCATTTTTAGGTACACAAATAAGTTCTCTCAACCATATAGATCCATCCATCCGTATGTGAAATTCTGATGGCTTTCCTTGCTCTATGCTTTCTCGGAGACTGACAAGAAAAGGATCTTCCAGTTGCTTTATCCTAATTCTTTCTTGAAGATCAGGTTTGACCTGTAGTGCCATAATAGTGATCGATGGGTCACGTACATGCACCTCTATTCCCATCTTGTCTAAGTCCTCCAAAATCTTCCTTTGTGAGGTGATTAAAGATGCCACATTGCAATCAGCTTTTCTGCTTAGCGCGTCAACTACTGCGTTTGCTTTACCCGGATGGTAATTGATATTGACATCGTAGTCTTTAAATAGCTCGATCCATCTTCTCTGCCGCATATTTAATTCCTTTTGTGTGAAGATATATTTTAAACTCTTGTGGTCAGTAAAAATCTCATAGTGTTCTCCATACAAATAATGTCTCCATATTTTTAGAGCAAAGATTATAGCACCTAATTCCAGATTGTGTGTTGGATAATTTTTCTCATATGGTCTAAGTTGTCGAGAGGCATATGCGATTACCTTGTTGTTCTGCATGAGGACACAACCGAAACCAATTTTTGAAGCATCACAGAAAATAGTAAATCCAATCCCATTTATTGGTACTACGAGAACTGGGGCAGACACTAGTCGACGTTTTAATTCTTGAAAACTTTCTTCGCACTTCTCGGTCCAGTCGAACTTTACTCCTTTGCGAGTGAGCTATGTCAGTGGCGCTGCAAGCTGAGCAAAACCTTCAATAAATCTCCGGTAATATCCGGCTAACCCAAGAAAACTTCTTATCTCAGTAATCGTGGTTGGTCTGTACCAGTCCAACACTGCCTGAACTTTTGTTGGGTCTGCAGATATACCCTCTCCAGAAATAATGTGGCCTAGGAATGATACTTTGTCTAACCAAAAGTCGCACTTCTTGAGTTTAGCGTATAACCGGTGTTTCCTCAATGTTTGAAGTACTGCTCTCAAATATTCGGCGTGTTCCTCTTCTGTCTTTGAATATATTAAAATATCATCAATAAATACCACAACAAACTGGTCCATGAATGGTCTGAATACACGATTCATTAAATCCATAAAAGCTGCGGGTGCATTTGTTAATCCAAACGACATGACTATATATTCGTAGTGTCCGTATCTGGTGTGAAAAGCTGTCTTTGGAATATCTCCTTCTTTAATTTTTAGCTGGTGATACCCCGATTGCAAATCTATCTTTGAAAATACCCGCGAGCCTTGTAGCTGATCAAATAAATCATCGATCCTAGGCAAGGGATATTTATTCTTAATAGTTACCTTATTCAGCTCCCGATAATCAATACATAATCGCCAACTGCCATCTTTCTTCTTTACAAATAATACTGGAGCGCCCCATGGTGACATGCTTGGACGAATAAATCCCTTTTCTTCTAACTCTTTGATCTGTTGCTTGAGTTCTTTTAGTTCTGCTGGAGCCATTCTGTATGGGGTCTTTGAAATAGGATTAGTACCAGGGACCAGGTTTATGCTGAACTCAATCTCTCGGTCCGGTGGAATTCCAGGTAACTCTTTAGGAAATACATCAGGAAATTCTCTAACCACAGGAATATCCTCTATACGTTTCTCCTTTATTTCCAAGTTCCTAACTTGTGCGTACCTTGTTTTCTTGTGGCTCCCTTGGTACACTATTTTCTGTTGACCAGGTACTTGAAGTATCACTTTCTTCCCATGGCAATCAATAGTTGCATGATTTTCAATCAACCAATCCATGCCTAGTATTATATCAAAATCATGCATATCTAGTACTATCAAATCTGCCCGAAGTTCATGTCCCCTTATAATAACCGGACAATTAGTGCATACCCTTCGAGTTATCATCTCAGCCATTGGAGACTCTACCACGATTTTTTTCTTTATAGGTGTACTTTCTATTCCATGGGTACCAATAAATTTAGAAGATATAAAAGAGTGGGTAGCACCAGAGTCAAACAAAACAACCGCATTATGAGAACATACTCGGAACGTACCTGTAACCACATTGCTATCATTGTCCACCTCATTTTGGGTCAAATGATTTACTTTAGCACGAACAGGCTGTTGCTTCCTTCCAGGATTGTTCGTGTACCGAGGAGCAATATTCGCCTTAGGAGGCGGTGCAGGTAGGTACAATGGTGTTTTTGGTGCAGGCAAAGCAAATGACTGATTATGAGTAAAATTCTTGTTCCGGCACTGACTGATAACATGTCCCTCCTTGCCGCATCCGAAGCATTTTCCCTGTCGCTGCTCACACTGGGAAGCCATATGATCTCCATGACAAATAACACATTTATTAACTATGGGCTGATATGTTGCTCGATTATTTGGGCGCCAATTTTGATGTGCCTTCCTTTGCATGTTTCCTTGACCACGGTCGTCGAACCTCATCTTTTTGTTTGGTTTCTCAACTTCAGCACGTTCTTCAAGGTATGCTTGTTCCACTGTAAGAGCCTTGTTAGCTATGTCACGAAATGATTTTAATTCAAATACCTCCACGCGCGCCTTGATGGGTTGACGTAAGCCTTGAGCGAACCTTCGCGCCTTTACTTCATCATTTTCAACGTACGCCATCGCATAACGGGCAAGTCTAGAAAAATTAATTTCATATTCTGCCACGCTTTTATCACCTTGCTTTAGCTGTAGAAATTCAAGCTCCATTTTCCTCTGAACACTTTCAGGAAAATATTTTCTTTGAAATTCTTGCCTAAATATCGCCCAAGTAACCAAATAATTTTCTGGATATTTCTTTTTGTGCACATTCCACCAATCAAAAGCTCCACCTTGTAACATAAACGTAGCTAGTGTCACCTTCTCTTGCTCTGGACAGTGCCTTGCTTCAAATATTTTTTCTATCTCAGTTAACCAGTCATCTGCGTCCATAGGATTAGCACTGCCAAGAAAGGCAGGCGGCTTCAGTCGCATGAATTGGCGCAAGCTGTCCTGTGTCCCACCCTCATGAGAGTTCTCTCCTCGGGGTGACTGTTGTACTAACTGCTCCAAGATTACAGTCTGTCGCATTTGAGTTTGTTCCTGGCGGTTCAAAATCTCCAAGAGCAAATTACTTGGAGGAAGTTGATCTTCTGCGGTCCTTTGAGATCCACCGCTACCTCCAGCGTGGGTAGTAGAAAAATCTCCATGATCGTGGTTAGCCATCTATACAATCATGAAGGATGGAGAGCAAAATAAATAAATAAACTGCCACTCTTCATAGCATGCATCAGTACATAAAAGTTGATTTTACTATATAAGAGGGGTTGACACGTACAACCAAAATTTGCACAGCCTCACCTGACAGGAGTGCTAGTGTCAACATCAAGCTACATGCAAAGGCTAGTAAAAGTGGAAGCAACCTACTACTACTAGGGTTGCTACAGGAGGCAGACATCACATGCGAACTGGATAGGTCACACCATTACACACTAGATACTAGTAGCTCTGCCACTTCATTTATTTAAGCTAGTACGTACGACCACTCAAGTTGTACTATCGCCTGCTAGCTAGTACGTTGCACGCCCTTAGTTCTTTCCTTTCTCATCCTTCATTGCTACAAGCTGCTGACGGAGGCACCAGTTCTCTGCCTTCAAATCCATCATCTCACTCTCCTGTTTGTTGTTGACGTCTTCCAGCTCATCTCTTTCTTGCTTCAGCTTCTTGGTCTTGTGTCCCTCCTCCTCGATCCAGCGATCGCGGTCCTCCACCTCTATTTCATGGTCATGCTTTATTTCATAAAGTTGGGCCTGATGCTCCTGCTCTAACTCGTCTAGTTCTTGCTTCCTACGAACCTCATGGTACTGCTGGAGTTGTGCAATCTCCTCCTGGTGTTGCTGCTCAGAACGTGCCAAGTCCAGCAAAGTCTCCCAGTACTCATAGCTGTGCAAGTCCACTAGGCCAAAGTTCAGACTAAAGTAGAGTGATTTAAGCGCTTCACGAGCCGCCGAGCACCCAGCTTCATGATCATCCTCGCCATAGCCATAGAAGGTAGTGTATGCACCAGGGTCATGTGGAGTGACCTGCACGTGCACAGCTCCCTGGATTCCTCCATCCGAAAGAGCACTAGTAGAGATCACTGGTGGCTCTAGGTGAAAATGATTGGCTACCTCCTCGAGGATTTGCACAAAGTTAAGGTGGAAGATGGTTGGGCCATCCATCCCTGATTCCAACCACACATATTAGCACTAACAAAATGCATGCATAAGAAGTGAAATACTAAATTTCATGACAGGACATATAATCAAATGAGCCACGTAAATGTTAGCTTCACATAAAATAAACACAAAAAAGAGCGTTTCTAACTTACACGCACAAAATAATACCCTGGTTATTCCCCATTAGTTGCAACAGTTTTTAATTTTATTTAACCTAAGCTCTGATACCACTTAAGGTGTCACGCCCCAAAACATGGTTCGGACGTGACAGCCGCCACGCGTTTATAAACAAAAGATTATAAATGTGTGAGGCCTAAACTAAAACTTTTCACAATAATACACATAATAAGCATGTATTCTTTATTCTGGGGATACATAGTTCTTGCTAAAAATAAACTTCTAAAGTACTTCAATTTATTCCCTCCCGGCGCGTGCTACGCCTACTACTCAAAGCCAAGCTCAGGATCATTACCACTTTGGGCTGCAAAAATAGAAATTAAGCAAGGGTGAGTATGATGATTCATACCCAGCAAGTAGCATTTATTCAAGGGTACAAAAGGAGAAAGTGTTATGGATATCACAAAGGTGTAATTCAGTTTCAAGGAAATGATACGATAGCAATGGACAGATTTAGCGGCGGAAAATAAAGTAGTGCAAAAGGCTGAATTAAAAGATGATATTAAACAGAGTTCAACGGAATACTAGAAATATTTATAGCGGTGTATAGGGAAAAATATTGGTATCACACGTGACCAGCAAGGTTCCCTACCCGGGACTCACAGGGGTGAATATTCACACTTTTACACTCTTAAGAGGGGTACTCCGACATCGACAGTCTCGACCAGAACCACGTGGGTTCTAGAAGAGCAGAGCCCTTCGACCCCCTGAGGCACGACAACTTGACTTACTAGTATGGGTCGTTCCCAAGGATCCATCACCGATACCCTGTTCGGAACAAGTGTCGCCCCCAGCGGAGAACTCAGACAGTCCCATACCTGAACCGTGACCGGTACAATATGTTTGCGGTCGTGACACCAATATAGACAATATGTGAATATGGAAATAAGGAGGTCAGTGGTATGATGAAACTTATGTAGTAATCCTCACGTCTCCACGTAAGCCCAAATAATCATGACGATTACTTGCTCACCGGAACATATTTCTCTTCAACAGTACCGTGGCCAACGAACAGAGGACAGTTGCAGAAGAACTCATATATCACGGTACAGTGGCTAGCAAAAGAAATACTAGCAGCAGTATATCTCTAGATCAGTGTAACAGTGTGCAAGTCGCAGGACCAAGCACAGCAACGAAATATGAACAGAGGAACTGCTACTTGCCTGACAGCAGTACCCGTCTACCACGCGGTCGCTAGGAACAACACCAGCGAGAGCTCCAACTTCTTCTTCCAGCAGACGACTCTAACTAGTGTGTCAATGGTCCTATGCTACAGCACCTGGTCGCCTTATATACTGGTAACAAGTGAGTAGCTCCTTGTGAACACATTAATCGTCGTCCAGCTGCCGCCGTAACTCCTGCTTGCTCCAAAGGATAAGCTAGTGCCCCTTTGCTTCACCTAATGGCTGGTTCGATGCACCTACTAGCTCATGCATGCATATGTTTCTAACCAGAGCAATGACACGTACATTCTATCTCTCAAGGAAAAGACACGTAGCCATGCAACAAGCCTTCTCATTGCTGCATGCAAAAATATCTACTGCCCTAGACGGTGGTACAGTGTAATCCAAGAGCTAGCTGGCCTGTGAGAAGAAAATACAGCTAACCTTACTGAGCTAGTCGGCAGGCTACGTACATGCATTACGGCAACGGTGACTAGATGGATGCATGCAGTGCGTTGAGTACAGACCATGGATATCGTGCATGCCATGCATTGATGCATACATGTAAGTGTACGTGGATTGCTCAAGCAAATGCAATACTCCACCATCTTCTAATACAAAGAAAATCTACTAATGATTGGGATGCACCTATTGGTCTTAAGATATTTATCTCCAAAATTATTTATAAATACTAGCATGCCTGAGTTATTAGAAAAATGATAGTTAAGCAAAATTTAATTCTAAATGACAATCGATGCATTTTAATTATCCTTAAGTAACACACGGGTGTTACAGACATATTCAACAACTCTTAATTTTAATAGAAGTGGTGCTCATATCTAAGTTACTTTTTATCATGGTCCAAATGAAACATCGATATAAACCATATAAGCAAAACCATTTCGTTTTCTAAGAGTTATAAAGACAAGGAAATGGCTACCCTGTTACAATCCATCATCTCATCATGGAACAAAGAATAAAACAAATTAGATGCCTACACCGGATAGTATGCACGTTGACTATACCAAATCATTAAAGACTATTTTTTTGAAAGGATGAATAAGAAAAACAATACACCAGTGTGAAAAACAGAACACATGTGTAGTTGGAGAAAATCTAGCGTTACATAATAATTGAATACTCCCTCTATAAACTAATAGAAGATCTTTTATAACACTAAAGTAGTCATCTAAATGATCTTATATTAGTTTACAGAGGAAGTAGTTGCTAAGAAGTTTCAGGTTTATTAATCACACAACTAAGCCTGCCTTCATAAATTGTCCTCCACCAAAATACTCTTGCTTTAGGAGATTAAAAAGGATAGATGTCAATCAGTGGTGATCCTGCCCGGACTGCAAGATACACTACCTAATTATTATGGTGCTAAGCTGATTTCCATGCAATGGTCTCAGTTCTTATAATCCTCTAATCTTCAAGTAAAAAATAATAATGCATACATAGTACTGATGTGAGCAAATGTCTCCGTGCTAGCGCCCTCCATGGGGATAATCTTGCACACGAGGTCACCTCAAGCAATGTATTGCCACCAACATAACTGAAGCACTTGTTCATAGCTTTAGTTATGAGATATGCCGTTAGCTGAGATAGAAATCACAAATAGGTCAGATCACAATCTAAAGAATATAATCTTATCCAAGAAAATAGTCATCAGCAGCAAAGCTTTATTTAGTTCTTTACTAAGAAAGCAAACTTACAAATTACAGCCCAAACAGATAAATAAATGGTTCAGAATAAGCAGAGGTCAAGGTACTTACAGTGAGTGGAGCACAACGAGCTAGACGTCGTTCCAGCGAGATTGACAGGGTCGGCAATTTTGATTTGCAAGTTTCGACCGAGGGGCTTTATGGCACAGAAGAAGGGCGAGCACTCTGTGACAGCAAGCTGCGTCAGTTCTCCAACCTGGCAAATCACAACTGCTACTCTGTTCTGCTGTTTGTGTTGGATGACGAAGGGGCGAAGACTCGGACGTGGTGGGCATGGACTGCAGCACAAATTCGACAGCCAACATTGATGGGACCACATCTCTGAAGTAAACAAATTCACAAGGTCAAGTTGTAACTCGACAGAAGTGAACATAAGAGCAAACAAAACATGTAGACATTAAAATTGATTAATTTGTATTCTGTCTTGTATCACTTTGGCCATCACTTTAAAACGATTTCCCTTCGACCATAGTAGTACTTGACTTCAAAGAACTAACACTAATACAATCGGATCTATGTAGTCTGGATGAACGCCAACACATTTAATTATTCGTTTAACATCTAATTGAGATAAATTTAATTTAGACCTAGAGATCAAATAAGATTAATTAGAGCGCCGAGTGCGCACAACACCAGCAATCCTCCTCCAAAACCATGACCCAAATGGTCAGAATTTTATTGCTTTTTCCTCCTCATTCTGGCAATCATTCAGATTTCTTTCAGAATTAATGATCACAGGGGATTCATTCAGAATTATTCATATTTCTTTCATAATTAATGACCCCAGGAGATCACAGAAGAAAAACATATGTACATCATTTCTGTAATATACATGAAAGGCAAAAGTTCAGAATGATACAGCTGTATCTTATTTACCTTGTAAGAAAATGGAGTATCAGCTCAAATAATACCCTGAAACCATTGCCATGTCAGGAATGGCAGTCCAGTAAGAATTAGAGCATTATGTATAGAAAGCTTTGAACATTGAATTGGGCCAGAAATGGCAAACTAACCAATATGCCCACGCAATGCCGCTCCGACCACGGCCTCTCCTGCCCCACATCCATGTTATGCTCCCCATTGTTTCTCTCCTTCCCCTGACTTTAGCGAGCCCGCCGAGATTGCCACGCTCATCATCTTGTGAATCATTTTGATCCAAGAATCAAGATCACAGATCAATTATCATAGACATTATATACGACATACCAAATGTTGCTATAAACCATCAGAAAGACCATAGAAATAAAGTACTATCTCAAGGGAAATATCTTTAAAACTGACTGGAAAATCTTTAAAACTGAACCGTACAAACAAACGAATATAGCTCCTCCGCACTTCATGGCAGAGAGGGGCTAGCACAAGGGACGGTCAGGAGGAGGAGGGAGGCGCAGAGGAGAATCGGCCGCTCGGGCCGGAGAGAAGGGGAGCGAGAGCGACAGCTACGCCAGAGATGCGAGGGAGAGAGAGAGACGTGGGGGAGGGTGAGAAAACCCTAGCCGTCTCACCCGATTGGGGATGAGGCTGCGAACCAGGGAAAGCCATCTGGCGTCGGGTACGCAAAAAGTCAAAAATGCCCTCGGCGGGAGACGAGTATTTCGGCGGTGGCACGGGATATTTTGCCTCTGGAGAACGCCGACGGGCCAGACAGAACACGCGCCAGCCACCGCAAATGACACTCTGGGCCCACCAGTGACAGACCCCACTCGTCAGCGGGAACC
Organism: Triticum aestivum; assembly: GCF_018294505.1. Classification (NCBI taxonomy): domain Eukaryota; kingdom Viridiplantae; phylum Streptophyta; class Magnoliopsida; order Poales; family Poaceae; genus Triticum; species Triticum aestivum. The sequence goes on from NC_057797.1 coordinate 611,299,295, forward strand.
GGACAAAATAGCGGAGTAAGCAAAAGCGTGTGGGAAGCGAAACTATTCATTCTTATAGTGCTACTCCCAGATCCGACGGCAGAGTACGTCCGATGGCTTGATCCGGCGGCCGAAATGCCATCAAGCGAACGCAACGGACGGCCGGATTCGTCTGAGCTCTAAGGAGGCTTGTAGGAACATCTTTCTCTTATCTTTTGATGGAATGTGTTTGTGTTCCTTTCCAAAAAAAAAAACGTAAACGTCCGCCGCCCCCTCCCCCCGTGTTCGTTTAGTAGAAACCCTAACTTAAAGTGCGGCGGCGGCGGCGGCGAGCATACCAGGCGGCAGGCCTGGTTAGCAATCTCAGGCCCCCAAAAAGGAGAGATCGATGGCGGCTGGAGGCGAGGCGCTGACGCCTCGCGAGTCGGCGATGGAAGAGATGGATCCGCAGCCCGGCGTTTTTTCCGAAGCAGAGATCCTGAGGATGGAGATTGCGTCCCTGGTGAGCTTGCTCAGGGAGAAGCAGTCTGACGTTCTTTCGCTGGATCCTGAGACCGTGAGGAAACTCACGTCCCTGACGAGCGAGATGGCGTGCCAGAAGTCGGCAAGGGAGCGGCAAGCCTTGGTGGTTCCGGAGGTCAAACGCACAGCGCCGCGGAGCAAGATCTCCAGGAGTATATACGATTGTACCTGCAATGCTGGTAAACAGATGGCTGGCCAATGTGCTGAGGACCAGAGGACCAAGGAGTGTGTGGAGATGACTCATCAGGTGGAGCACCAGAGGAGCAAGGAAGAGGCGGATGAATCTGTGACAGATTTGGCAATGGACCTTTGCAAATCAAACATGGAGACGCACCACATGGCTGCTGATAGCCAGACGACAGATGACAAAGAGGAACATTTTGTGGCAGCAGATCTGATAAGTGGTCTTTCCGACCAGATGACTGTGCGCTGTTATGAGAACCAGAGTGCTGTGGAGTGCCTGGAGATGACTGATCTCACGGTGGGCAAAGGCCAATCAAGCACGGAGACGCCTGCGTTGAGGATGATGGACCAAGGAAAATCAAGCAGTGAAGGCGAATCAAGTAACGAAGGCAAATCAAGCACGGAGACGTGTGCCCTGGCGTCGAGGATGATGGACCAAGGCAACTCAAGTAGTGAAGGCCAATCAAGCACGGAGACGCGTGCGTTTAGGATGATGGACCATGGAAAATCAAGTAGTGAAGGCCAATCAAGCACGGAGATGCAAGTCCAATCAAGTAACGAAAGCAAATCAAGCACGGAGACGCATGCCTCGAGGATGATGGACCAAGGCAAAAAATCAAGCTTTAGGATGGTGCTGGATTGCGATGAGAATGGTATGCCCAACTGGTGCAAATATTACGAGATGCTCGAATGTGAGGATGTGGAGGAGGAAGATGAGGAGATGACTCCGGAGGGTGTAAGGATGTATAACAAATTCCGTAAGGAGCTATTAGAGATGGAAGCTGGCTTACGCAAGGACCGGGAACAGGATCAAAAGGACGCGCTGAGGTGGGAGCGGGATCAAATTGACACACCGAGCTGTTACACAATGGACCCGATCCCCTTCTCACTTCAGGACGAGGCGGAGGAGACGGAATTCACAAAATCAGACACGGAGGAGATGGAGATGGCGGACAAGTTGTTTGCTTTAGGGCGTAAAGGCTGGGAATCTGCATGGGGAGACGACTGCGGTAACTTCGAAGACAGCAGTAAGTAAAGATAAAATCCATCGATTCCTTCTCATCTTATTAGTCTTCCAAAACAATGGCAACACAGTCAGATTCGTCCCTTCCTATCTTCTTTCCTTGTATGAGTAAGTAAATAATTGATGTTACAACATGTCTTAACATTTGGATTAACTTGCTGCTGCAGCCGTATTGAGTCCTATGCACTTTACACATTGCACGCCGGGACTGATCCCGTACGCTGCTCGCACTGTGAGCACCTTGCAAATCTACTCCGTGAAGATTGTTGGAACAGATGGAAAGTTGAAGTTGCCACTCCATGTTTATGGGATTGTCGCTGCCCGAGATGCCGTGGACTACAACCGCAACATTCTCTTCTCCCGGCGAAGGGAAAACTGCCAAAAACTCACTCCAGAGGTATGTACCATATCACATAGTATTTCTCTTAATTTCCCCCTTTTCTTCCTGCATGTGCATTCGTTCATTCGATTCAACTATAATGATGATTATGATGCCTGCAGGATCATTTTTTGCGCTTGACTGGCCCGTCCCGTGCAATTGTGGCTGTGGACGATGTTGATTTCGAAGTCCAACTGAAAGTAAAGGGCTCATCAAGGTCTCGCGACAGAGCATTGATGAGTCACTGCTTTACTTACGCCGGTGGTTACCATGAAGGTTTACACACCACCTTCTCCAGCAACAGCTTTTGCACAGTAGAGTTTAGCTATGAGCGACTTACAGAAACAGTCCAGGCTACTATCTTGAGTGCGCGTGTTGTTGAAGGGGCGCCTTGGCCTTTTGAATATGGCGGGCGGATTATGTGCTCCTCGCCACCACGGAAAGTTACGGACTCCCTATCCAGGCAAGTTGTGTTGGTTGATTCTCGTCATTCTGATGGTGGCGGAGAAATGCCAATGGGCTTGGATGGTTTCCTTGATCTGTCAAGGCATGTTGTTTCTGTAGAACTTGAAGAAAGCCTGCAGATTGTCGTACAAGCATACTCACAGTCTGGTGATGCTATTGCTAGACAAGGCAGTGTCAGGTTCAGGACCAAATACTGCAACATAAGTCGAGCGATATGTGAGATTGGTGACTCTAAGGTGGAGATAACTGTCGCTTGGTCCCAACTTGCTAAGCACAAGAGAGATATCCTCTTAGAAGGACATGTTTGACGGCTCTTGTGCCGTGGATGTTGTGGACTGCAGAATTATTTGTCTTTGATTAGTAAATCTGTTATGTACCTGTTGCCCAATTTTATCTGTTTTTGTCTTGCATGTGGTTTGCAAAACTGCAGAATTATTTCTCTTCGATTAGTTATTAATCTGTCCAACTGTTTGTGAATCGACTAATGTTATCCGACTATTTGTGTCTACTATACCTTATTATGCTATGTGAAGTACTGCCTCTGTAAACTAGTATGAGACCTTTTAGATCACTAAAGTAGTGATCTAAAGTCTTATATTGATTTACAGAGGAAGTAGTATCTAAAATGCCGCCGCCTTTAAATCACAGAACCGAACTGAATGCATGATTTCCTGCAAGTTTATCCACCTCTAATCACAGAACCGAACTTTGTGAACTACCTGTAAGTCTTATCTACCCCTCGCAAGCTATAAAAAGGATAACAAAATTCATGTAACCATCCTATCATAGTCTCCAGGAACCTTTGCCTGCCTGGAGCAGCGAGGCATACAGCAGCTCATTCCACGTGTCCGGCACGCCCGGCAGGCACCAGTGGCTGCAGTCCTGCTTGGTCGCCGCCGCCGCCATCCGCTCCTCCTCCGTGTCGTAGCGCACCCGGTACACCGACGGGTGGCCGTCCTTCCGGTAGTCGGTGAGCCGGCTGATGTTGAGGTATATCACAGGGGTCTTCATCCGGCTCATGACCTTCTCCAGTACTCTCATCCTCTCGGGGTACTCGGTGAGGTACGTGTGGTTGAATATCGGCTCGGTCTCCCTATGGCATCTCCCTCCCGAGTTCCACTGCCCTCCCCTGCAGTGAAACGGATCGATCATGAGAGTAAGATTAATTGTACCGATGGCCTAATATATGGTTGTGGTGGCGGTCTCTTAATAATTACTTGAAGTGTGTTAGGGAGAGTCCTCTGAACACGATCTGAGTTCTTGTTGGGTCTATGTTCTTGTCGACCCATTTGGCCCATGTGGTCAGTGCTTTCCTGTATGCCTCCATCACCTCAAGGCTGTGGTGAACACGGTAGCCTTCTTGATAATAGTTGAGCCTGTCACAAGCATTTCACCAATCAGGATGTAAACAGATTGGCTAGCAGATCAGCTTAGCCTGCGGAGTTCTGGGGGAAGTGTTGCACTATACACATACAGACCCTTTTGACGTCTTTGGGTGAGTCCACCAGTGCCCGGTGTTGACGACGACGATGTCGGCGGTCTGGTACGCCGGAGTCGTTGCGTCTAGCTCATCCAACCTCAGCTTCTCGTCGAGTACGGTGCCGTTTGGGCTCTCGCGGACCGTCTCTTTGACCAGAAATGTCGATCTTATGAAATCCACAGAGCAATTGTAGTCCTGCAATCAAGTGCCAGTGAGTTGGACTGGCAAGATTCTACCAAGTTTCTCTTTCTCTCCTTTTGAATGTGAGATGAGAACAAAAAAATGTCAGTATTCACTATTCAGTGAGGCAGCCAGTACGTACTCTGAACTTGAAGGAATAGAATCCTCTGGTTTTGAACTGGTTCTTCCCGGACTTCTCGTACACGTTCTTCTTGTTCCTGACGCCATGGCGGAGAGTGCAGACCAGAGACTCCCACATGTTGCGGTTCAGCGAGTCTCCGACGAATATGATCCTCTGGCCTCGCAGCCTCTCCAGGAAATCAGTCACGTTCATCCTGGCCGACGCAACACAAGAGAAGATAACTTAAGTTTCGATCACAGAGTGTACTCTAATGGAATTGCTCGGAACATTTGCGATGACAAGAAGAAGCTAGTCAGAGGATGCATGCACCTGGGAATGTTGCAGCCGGTCGGCTGCCACCTCCAGTTGAGGAAGCCGGTGTCCTGCCGGCCGTTCTTGTGGCAGTTGAAGTCGCCGTCGATGTGGGGGCACGACCGCGGCGGGTAGAAGGCGTGGTTCTCCTCCCTCACCCACCTCCCGCTGAACAGGTCGCACTTGGCGAAGGTCACCAGGTCCTGCACGCCCGACGTCCACACCACCCGGTGGTTGCCGGGCCCGACGGCCACGCTGGTGTTCGCGCCTGCCGTGACGGTGCCAGTGCCGGTGTCATCGCTGTGGTCGGCGGAAGGCGTCCACTCCACCCGGTGGTTGACTGGGCCGACGGCAACGCTGGTGTTCGCGCCTGCCGTGACGGTGCCGGTGCCGGCGCCGTCGCTGTGGTCGGCGGCAGACGTCCACACCACCCGTTGGTTGCCTGACCCGCTGGCAACTCTGGTGTTCGCGCCTGCCGTGCCGGTGCCGGTACCGGTGCCGTCGCTGTTGTCGGCGGCAGCTACTTCCTGCATCGGGTGGACGAACTCCTTCCGTCGCCTGGTCGAGCGCTGCTTGTGCCTCGCCATGGACGCTCTCTTGCGCCTGCGTCTGTCCTCCTTTCGCTGATCCGGCGTTCTAGATGGCAGCGCTGCTCGCCGCGTCGAGTTCGGCGGTACATTGTCGACGCTGGCGTTCGCGTTTCGATCTTCCTTACTCGAAGGCACAGCCGTGTCGGTAGAGTTCCCGGTGGCGCCGTCGGAGTCCGAGGGCTCATCGGGAGCGCCGATGATGGGGTTTCCGGTGGAATTCGCTGCATCCGCTCTCCGCCACGGCGGCGTCGGCATTGCGGTTACATCTTGCGCTTTAGTGCCGTTGCCGACGACGGGCTCCTCGTCCGATCCGCTGATCGTGGCGTTTCCGGCGTCATAGAGGGGACCCTGCGCTTTCCCCATATCCTCCTCCGGCACCAATGCCGGCTGCCCCGAGCCATCGGCCGGCGCCCAGTAATCATCCGAGTTGTTGCTCTGCACTCGACGCGGCGCCACCACGGTTGCGTTGCCAGTGCTACTTACATTAGGAGAAATGGGTGGGTGGGGAGGAGGCGACTTCCTCGGCGACGTCGGCGTGGACGAGTTCGACGACAGCAGCGCGCCGGACGCCGCCGAGGAGCCCGTCGGGGTGGGGAAGGAGTCCTCGGCGGCGGGGCGACCGGTGATGGAGACGTAGAAGAAGGCGATCACGAGGACGACGGAGAAGCAGGCCAGCGCGGCCTTGGTGCTCACGTACGGCCCGCCGCCGTGCCTACCGCCGAGGCCGCTGCCTCGCTTGTGGGCGGTGACGAGGGAGGAGGAGGAGGAGGACGGGGAGAGGAGGCCGTTGAGGTGCGCCTGGAGGGAGCCGCTGCTGCCCCCGCCGCCGCCGCCGCCCCGGTCCAGCACGGACAGCCACGCCTTCCTCCAGCCGGCCATTGTGCCTGGTCAGCGATCGCCGATCACTCCCTCACTCACTCCAGTGCTCTACTGGTCAGTGTGACGGTTAGCAACTGCCGGCAGGAGCGGATCTCGATGGGCAGGCTCAGAGTTTATGGAGAAAAATCCGTTAAGGGCCAGTTGGGCCCAAATCCACGCGGACCGTTGCCGTAAGCTGGGCCTAGCCCACAAATAACCCGGCCCACCGGATCGCACGCTTCCTAGGGTTCGTTCGCCGCCCGCAATGGGCCACCCAGCCCGCGTATATATAGACGATCGTACCGATCCACCCGAATGTCGCATCACGTCGCCGTTCCAAATTGACCTCCGCCACCTTTCCGAAGTGTGTCCACCATGGCCTGCGGCGGCGGCGGCGGCATTTTCAGCCGGGCGCTGGGCTACGTCGTCAACGAGTTCCTCGTCCAGGGCCTCGCCAACAAGTAATGCTCGACCCCCCCTTCCCTCCATCCCTCTCCCCAGAACTTAGATTAGATCTACCCGTCGTCATCGCGCGAGGGTTTCGTCGTCGTTGATTTGATTGGTAGCGCTTCGTCATCTGGTCCTTGGGAGGATCGGTCCTCCGGTCGGTTCCCAGCGGGACTCGTTCCCTTGAAGCCACATCATCTCGTTGTATCATGGGCTTGCCCTCTCATGTGCTCTTCGTAGGGTTACCTATGGCGCAGGGCGCATCAAGCTCTTACATGTACATGCTACTGTTGTTGATTTGTTCTAGCATGTACTAGGAACAAGGTCAAACTTTATTTTGGGCCAAATCCCACAGATTCGTAGGGTTGTGCACGTACGTGACGGTGATGAGCCTTTACAGACCTGTAATGATTCTGGCGAGCATGATCGCTTGATTCAAAGAACATGTAAGGGACTGAGTCGTTGTAGTAAGCCAATGGGGCCGAGTTGAGGTGTCATGTGAATTCTGTTTCCGGAGCTATTGGCTGTGAGAGTCTTGTTATGTTTGATTGTCTAGTTGAAATGACGTTGGCATGGCAACAGTGATGAGTTCTTACAGACCTGTAATGATTCTTGCGGAAATGATCGCACAGTTCAAAGAACATCTAAGGGACTGAGTTGTTATGCAACGTTTGCATTACATGTGTGTGCTGTGTTTCCTTTCCTATTTGCACAACAGTTACTGTATGTGTTTGTGTCCTTTCTCTTGTTTGACTATGAGCTGGTATTCAGTTTGTTTTTTCATGGAAACAATGACTCAATGAGAGTTTTAGCAGACATGTAATTATTCTTGCGGGAATAATTGGAAGATTCAAATCACATCCAAGGGATTGAGTTATAATGGAGAATTTGCACTAGATTTCTCGTATAGTACTCCCTCCGTCCGAAAAAGTTTGTCCCAAGCTTGTCTCTCAAATGGATGTATCTAGCACTAACTTGATGCTAGATACATCCATTTGAGAGACAATTTTTTCGGACGGAGGGAGTACGTGTTTTCTGTCTGATTATATTTAAGGTTCTCAACAAAACCAGTATTTCGCTCATATCTGATCACCTTGGTCGCACCCCTTATCTCGATAATAAAGAACACATTATTTTGTTCTTTGTTGTTGAACGAAACTGTCTGAATTGCTACAGAGGATGGCGAAGATTTATATTTGGTCTCGTTTGTCGTAACTGGCATTTGTTTGCCTTGCCGACGACCTCATTATTGGTTTGCTGTTTTATTTTGTTCGTTTGGCCAATGATTAAACTAAACTAATAGACAAGCATGTGTCTCAACTCTCTTCATGTGGAAAGCATAATTATCAATGAGGTCAAACTCTGTTTGTCTTTGTACTTCCTTTTACCGGTCTGCAAGCTCGGGTGATGATTACAAGTGCATAGTTCAGATGACCATACTGTGATGACTTGAACAAAATAGTCTTTTGCTCCTAGCTGATGACCTTTGTCTGCCTGTTCAATTTTGATTGAAATTGCATTTGAGAAATCATAACCTAGCAAATTAAATTATTTTAACTCGATCAAGGATACTGAAGAGAACATGCTATGTGAACAAATCCATGCGAGCTGTGCCACATAGCCAATGATTTCATTTGGCTGAGTTGTCTTCCTACTTCTGATGCATATAAAGATGAGTTGGTGTCAGCAATGAATTTTCAAGAGGATGATGATTTCATATTTGTCGCCCCAGTCTTAGGGTCCGCTTTAGTGTATCTGTGCTGATTGACATACTTTTGAATCTGACTCTGTAAATGAATTTTTTATATTTATTTCTAAATTGTGATTGCCTTATTAGGTCCTCATTAACTGGTGTGAGTTTGTGTTCTGTACTTTGGATGAGGCGGAGCTTGATTGAGTTTTTCTTTCTTGTGATCTTATTAAATCTTACTCTGATGTTCAGGAACCAAACTCTTGCATGTGCCTTGTGAAGTATTTTTATCTGCTTTGTTTAGATACCATAGTTTCCTTGTTCTTGATTTCTGTTTATTTTTTTAACTGCCTTGTTGTGCTGTTGTTTCTGAGTAAGATGTTTTTTTAATCTTTTTTATTTACATACCACTCCTCTTGAACAAATCCACGCTTGCTATCTTGCAGTGAGTGGGAATAAGACGAGCTGTGGCACTTTGCCAATAATTCATTTGGCCGAACTGCTTTAAACTTCTGCTGCTTTTAATGATTGTACTAAAGATGCTTTAGACTTTGTTCGGTTACACCTCCTCACAGGGGGATTGGGGTGGATTGGAGGAGGTTTTGACTTGTAGAGGGTGTAATCCCTGCCAATCCCTGCCAAACCCCTCCATTTTCCCTGTCAACCGAACAGGCCCTTCGTGTCAGCATTGAATATCCAAGAGGATGATGATTTCATATTTGTCGCCCCAGTCTTAGGGTCTGCTTTGGTGTACCTGTGCTGATTGACTTCTGAATCTGACTCTGTAAATGAAAATTTTGATATTCCTTCAAAATTGTGATTGCTTTATGTCCTCATAAGCTGGTATGTGTTTGTGTCGTGTGCTTTGGACGAGGAGCTTGTTGAGATTTTCTTGTGTCATCTTGTTATATTTTACTCTGATGCCAAGGAAGCATTCTTACTATCTGCTTTGTTTAGCCACCTTAATTTCCCTTGATATCCGTTAGTTTTATTTTACTTGCCTTGCTGTTTGTTCTGAGTAAGATGATTTTTTTTACTGTGCAGCCGTACCTTCCAGAGGTTTGCTGTGAGGACCAACAAGACTTTCGAGAATCTCTCATCTAGAGGTAATGTTGCTCATTTAATGTTTCACCAATTTCGGTTGAATATCAGTTTGAGAATTTCTTGGCAGAATATTCGTATCACTGGTTTCTATAGTGAATTTGTATATGAAGTCATTTTCTCTGTGATAGGATATTTGTATACTAAATTAATTTCATTTTTTTCTCCCTTTGTAAAGAAATATAAGACCGTTTAGATCATTACTTTGTGTTTCATTTAAACGCTCTTATATTTCTTTACAGAGGGAGTATTTTTCATCGTTGTGGCATCACCAGTTCACCACATTATTTGAATATGTGGGTTCGATTTTAATGCCTTATTTGTGCTACCATTAATCTGGTAATTTTTGCTTCTCACTCGACAGTTAAACAAGTGAGGGAGGAGGTGTCAGAGCAAATTAGGGATCCTCATGGGCATGATAATGTGAGTTAAACCAAACCTTGACGTGGTTCACTGTTGTGGTTGTTTGAAATGCTGCAGGTGACTGAATAGATCTTTGTTTGCAGGGCTTCAAGCAGTGATGCTGACTCCTAGGCGTGCATCAAGTTGCTAGCTGTACAATCCTGCTATCAGCGTTCCCGGTCATATCCTAGTTTTCGATGCCATCCTCAAGTGGCCATTGTATAAAATCTGAATCCAAATGATCTTATTTTCTATTTAGAATGTTTTTCTTAGAAAGAACTAGACGCAGAGCATTATTCTACTCCTTGGCTGAGCCTCAGTTCTACAAATTTCTATGCTGGAACAAATTACTATGTAGCCTCCCGGAACAAATTCTACAGAGGGATTCTCCTTGGCTGAGCCTCAGTTCTACAAATTTATATGCTTTGTTTTATGACTAGTTTTTGCGGTCTGTCTGTTGTTATGTCCTTGGCTGCCAAATCTATATAACAATGACTATGTTGATATCCAGGAAATATCATCGTGTTCATTTTGGCATTTGTTCATCTGATCAGTTTAAATGTAGAAGCTTAGACATTTTTGGTTGGCGTACAAACAACTGGAAGCTATATTTTACTCCATCTGTATCAAAATTTAAGATGTTTTTTGACACTACAACAATGTTTAAAAAGGGTCCGAGGGAGTAATTCATTACCTAAATTCCATACATTTAAGTGGGATTCTTCTATGGTTTTTCTTTTGTTTGCGGTGTTCGCAACAGTTATGAAGGTCGCTGTTTGCAACCCGGATCAGCACTGCTAATTGTTCCGAAGAAATCCTCACCTGGTTTTGCTAACTCTACAATGGTGGCTCACGTGCCTTTCTTCGATATTTACAAATCCATTCTCTCCTCCCTTCCTTTCTCCTACAGTTTGGTGAGGTGAGGAAGGGGTACTCGTTCTCCTGTTTATTACTACTCCCTCTGTTCGGAATTACTTGTCTCGGATATGGATGTATCTAGAACTAAAATACATCTAGATACATCCATTTTTGCGACAAGTAATTCCGAACGGAGGGAGTACTTCGTTGCACAATGTTAGACATTTTTGCAAGCGATGTTAGCTTGTAAAAACATTTTATATTATGGGACGGAGGGAGTAGTAAAGTTAATTAGTACTTGTGTCCTTCACGACAGTTTTGGGGATTCCGCATTGGGTTGGAGGCATCGATATTAAATCAGTGTTGAACCTAGAGATGTCGTTAAGGATGGTATGGATACATTTAAGGATGGTATGGGTACACAAATACCATATCCATACACATGTTTCTCATGGGTGTAAAATCCTACTCATAACCTACCATCGAGTAAATATGACTCGCAAGGTGCGAGCCACTGAGAGATTTGCTTGTATATAAAGACTGGTAACTTAGGGTTTATTACACATGAGCCATCAGTGAGATAATCGGGTAGGGTCTAGACATACCCATGGACAAACAATCGTACCCATGCCTTATTCATGACTAGTCGGGTAGGGTTTGGGCACTATCCATGGGCACGAAAATGTGCCCATACCCAACCTAAGCGGGTCGGGTACCCAATGGTACCGGTGCCCATATGTAAAATTGCCATGCTTAGATGTTGTCTTCATCTTTTTCGTTGGCGTTTCTTCTCTTGGTTTGGCTTGCTTTCCCCTCTTTGAATAACCTCCCCTGATTGAGTCAATTGAATCATTCTTTGTGGGCAATTTGCAGCTATGTTAAAAAGGAAATATGAGAGAGGATCTCACTGTGTCACCCCTCTAAAGCTACAAAAAAGTCACCCCACTGAATCATTGATATTCACAATGAGTGTCCATGTTTTACCACATTACCAAACCACCCCATCCACGTATCATTAAACCTTCTTTGTCTCGTGCTATAGAATAAGAAATCCCAGTTAACCTTGTCATAAGCCTTCTCAAAAATCCATTTTTAGTATCTCATCTTGTTGATTTTTTAGATTCATGCAAGATCTCGTGAAGTGACATGACCCCATCTATAATGTTTCTTCCTTTGATAAATGTATTCAGACAAACATAAAATAGTTGATGCATAAAAGGCTTCATCCATAACTTTAGCAAAAAAAATTGAAGAGGAGATGTAACAAACAGATAGGCTTGTATTTCTGAACTATGTCAACACCAAGCCCTTTTGGTATAAGAGTGATTACTCCAAAGTTATTCTATCCAGGTCCATTCTCCCAACATGCAATTCAAAAGAATACATCATCAAATCATCCTTAATAAAAGGCCAACAAGCTTGGTAGAATTCAATAGGTTTTCATCTACACCTACTCGCAGATCTGTTTTTTCTCATACTATCAATTACACTCTTGATTTCCTCCTCACTATTTTTTTACAAAGCGCAACATTATCTTCCTCAGATAGACGTCGACTATATCTAGGGTGGGAGGAGAAGTAAGTAAGGAGAAAAATGTGATGCATAATGGAGTGGTCTAACGAGGACAAACAAGAATGAGAAGGGGTAGTGGATTAAGTTGCGGCAGGGATTGGGCAATATATTTTGCATTTTCTAGACAAAGAAAAATTACAGGGAAAGATGGAGTGGTGGGGTAGAGGTCACATAATATTGTGGCAAAGTCAAATTATTGGATTGGATTTAGGTATACCTAGATACATAATTATGCTCATGCCCTATACATTAGTAGTCGCGTCGGGTTCAAGCAGGCCTGGCCCGACCCATCCGTAAACATGCCTAGCAAGGCACAGCCTGTGGCGAGCCGCACTTCCAGGTTAAACGGGTCGCCCCGCGTGCTATTAGGTCTTTTGGGCTATTTTTGGCATTTTGGGCTGTTAAAAAAGTTATGTTGTGTCGGCACGTGTTGGAGATATGCCCTAGAGGTGATCATGTGATGATGATATTTTCCTATGTATTCATGAATCATATGTATTGTCCTTGAACACCAGCAATGATATGTATCGATAACCCACAAGTATAGGGGATCACAACAGTTTTCGAGGGTAGAGTATTCAACCCAAATTTATTGATTCGACACAAGGGAAGCCAAAGAATATTCTCAAATATATTAGCAGCTGAGTTGTCAATTCAACCATACCTGGAAACTTTAATATCTGCAGCAAAGTGTTTAGTAGCAAAGTAATATGATAATAGTGGTAACGGTAGCAAAAGGTAATGATAGAAAAAGTAATGTTTTTGGTATTTTGTAGTGATGATAGCAATAGCAACGGAAAAGTAAATAAGCGGAGAACAATATATGGAAAGCTCGTAGGCAATGGATCAGTGATGGAGAATTATGCCGGATATGGTTCATCATGTAACAGTCATAACCTAGGGTGACACAGAACTAGCTTCAATTCATCAATGTAATGTAGGCATGTATTTTGAATATAGTCATACGTGCTTATGGAAAAGAACTTGCATGACATCTTTTGTCCTACCCTCCCGTGGCAGTGGGGTCCTAATGGAAACTAAGGGATATTAAGGCCTCCTTTTAATAGAGTACCGGACCAAAGCATTAACACATAGTGAATACATGAACTCCTCAAACTACGGTCATCACCGGGAGTGGTCCCGATTATTGTCACTTCGGGGTTGCCGGATCATAACACATAGTAGGTGACTATAGACTTGCAAGATAAGATCAAGAACTCTCATATATTGATGAAAACATAATAGGTTCAGATCTGAAATCATGGCACTCGGGCCCTAGTGACAAGCATTAAGCATAGCAAAGTCATAGCAACATCAATCTCAGAACATAGTGGATACTAGGGATCAAACCCTAACAAAACTAACTCGATTACATGATAAATCTCATCCAACCCATTACCGTCCAGCAAGCCTACGATGGAATTACTCACGCACGACGATGAGCATCATGAAATTGGTGATGGAGGAAGGTTGATGATGACGATGGCGACGGATTCCCCTCTCCGGAGCTCCGAACAGACTCCAGATCAGCCCTCCCGAGAGGTTTTAGGGCTTGGCGGCGGCTCCATATCGTAAAACGCGATGAATCTTTCTCTCTGATTTTTTTCTCCCCGAAAGCAAATATATAGAGTTGGAGTTGAGGTCGGAGGAGCTCCAGGGGGCCCACGAGGTAGGGGGCGCGCCCTGGGGGGGGGGGGGCAGGCGCGCCCCCACCCTCGTGGCTAGGGTGTGGCCCCCTGGTCTTCATCTTTTGCAAGGATTTTTTATTATTTCCGAAAAGACGTTCCGTGAAGTTTCAGGTCATTCCGAGAACTTTTGCTTCTACACATAAATAACACCATGGTAATTCTACTGAAAACAGCGTCAGTCTGGGTTAGTTCCATTCAAATCATGCAAGTTAGAGTCCAAAACAAGGGCAAAAGTGTTTGGAAAAGTAGATACGACGGAGACGTATCAACTCCCCCAAGCTTAAACCTTTGCTTGTCCTCAAGCAATTTAGTTGATAAACTGAAAGTGATAAAGAAAAACTTTTACAAACCATGTTTGCTCTTGTTGTTGTAAATATGTAAAGCCAGCATTCATGTTTTCAGCAAAGATTATAAACTAACCATATTCACAATAATGCAAAGGTCTCATGTTTACTCATATCAATGGCATAATCAACTAGCGAGCAATAATAATAAATCTCGGATGACAACACTTTCTCAAAACAATCATAATATGATATAACAAGATGGTATCTCGCTAGCCCTTTCTGAGACCGCAAAACATAAATGCAGAGCACCTTTAACGATCTGACTAGACATTGTAATTCATGGTAAAAGAGATCCAGTCAAGTCATACTCAATGTAAACTAATAGTAATGAATGCAAATGACAGTGGAGCTCTCCAACTGGTGCTTTTTAATAAGAGGATGATGACTCAACATAAAAGTAAATAGATAGGCCCTTCACAGAGGGAAGCAGGGATTTGTAGAGGTGCCAGAGCTCGGTTTTGAAATAGAGGTGAATAATATTTTGAGCGGTATACTTTCATTGTCAACATAACAACCAAGAGATGGCAATATCTTCCATGCTACACACATTATAGGTGGTTCCCAAACAGAATGGTAAAGTTTATACTCCCCCTCCACCAACAAGCATCAATCCATTGCTTGCTCGAAACAATGAGTGCCTCCAACTAACAAGAGTCCCAGGGGGAGTTTTGTTTGCAATTATTTTGATTTAATTTGCATAAAGCATGGGACTGGGCATCCCGGTGACCAGCCATTTTCTCGTGAGTGAGGAGCGGAGTCCACTCCTCTTGAGAATAACCCGCCTAATATGGAAGATATGGACAACCCTAGTTGATACATGAGTTATTCGAGCATACAAAACAGGATATTTATTTGAAGGTTTAGAGTTTGGTACATACAAATTTACTTGGAACGGCAGGTAGATACCGTATATAGGTAGGTATGGTGGACTCATATGGAACAACTTTGGGGTTTATGGAGTTGGATGCACAAGCAGTATTCCCGCTTAGTACAGGTGAAGGCTAGAAAAAGACTGGGAAGCGACCAGCTAGAGAGCGACAATAGTCATGAACATGCATTAAAATTAATCAACACCAAATGCAAGCATGAGTAGGATATAATCCACCATGAACATAAATATCGTGAAGACTATGTTGATTTTGTTTTAACTACATGCGTGAGCATGCGCCAAGTCAAGTCACTTAAATTATTCAGAGGAGGATATCACCCTATCATACCACATCACAACTATTTTAATAGCATGTTGGCACTCAAGGTAAACCATTATAAGCTCCTAGCTAATCAAGCATGGCACAAGAAACTATGATATCTAGTTGTCATTGCAAACATGTTTATTCATAATAGGCTGAATCAGGAACGATGAACTAATCATATTTACAAAAACAAGAGAGGTCGAGTTCATACCAGCCTTTCTCATCTCAGTCAGTCCATCATATATCGTCATAATTGTCTTTCACTTGCACGACCGAACGATGTGGATAATAATAATAGTGCACGTGCATTGGACTAAGCTGGAATCTACAAGCATTCAATAAACAGGAGAAGACAAGGCAATATGGACTCTTTTGTCAGATCAACAATAATGCATATAAGAGCCACTTCAACAATTTAATTATGGTCTTCTCCTATCGACCCCCAAAGAAAAGAAAAGAAATAAAATTATTTACACGGGAAAGGTCCCAACAAGCAAAAAGAAGAACAGGAAATCTTTTTGGGTTTTCTTTTTAATTACTACTACAAGCATGGAAAGTAAACTAATTAAAAGCTACAACTGATTTTTTGGTTTTTCTTAAGGTTTATTAAACACACAAGAAGAAAGCATAAAAAGGAAAATAAACTAGCATGGATGATACAATGAAAAAGTATGAGCACCAGCATCTAGAAATGAGTGTGTGGACATGAATGTAATGTCGGTGAGAAATACGTACTCCCCCAAGCTTAGGCTTTTGGCCTAAGTTGGTCTATTGTAACACCCATGATGCGGCTATGTCTCCCACGTGTCGGAGCATGACTTAGAGGCATAATCGCATAGTAGGCATGTCGCAAGAGGGGTAATCTTTACACATCCCATGTACTGAATAAGAAAGGGATAAAGAGCTGGCTTACAATCGCCACTTCACACAATTCATAAAATATATCATACATCATCCAGAATACAACCAAGGTCCGACTACGGAACCAAATAAAGAAAGACAACCCCAAATGCTAGATCCTCGATCGCCCCGACTGGGCTCCACTACTGATCAACTGGAAACGAAACAACACAACGAACAAGATCTTCATCGAGCTCCCACTTGAGCTCAGTTGCGTCATCTGCACGGGCATCATCGACACCTGCAACTGTTTGGAAGTATCTGTGAGCCACGAGGACTCATCAATCTCACATCCGCGAGATCAAGACTATTTAAGCTTATGGGTAGGAAAAGGTAGTGAGGTGGAACTCCAGCAAGCACTAGCTTATATGGTGGCTAACTTATGCAAATGAGAGCGAGAAGAGAAGCAATGCACAGTCGTGAACTAGAAGTGATCAAGAAGTGATCCTGAAACTACTTACGTCCAAGCATAACACAAGAATCGTGTTCACTTCCCGGACTCCGCCGGAAAGAGACCATCACGGCTACACACGCGGTTGATGCATTTTAATTAAGTTAAGTGTCAAGTTCTCTACAACCGGACATTAACAAATTCTCATCTGCCCATAACCGCGGGCACGGCTTTCGAAAGTTCAAAACCCTGCAGGGTGTCCCAACTTAGCCCATCACAAGCTCTCACGGTCAACGAAGGATATTCCTTCTCCCAGGAAGACCCGATCAGACTCGGAATCCCGGTTACAAGACATTTTGACAATGGTAAAATAAGACCAGCAAAGCCACCCGACTGTGCCGACAAATCCCGATAGGAGCTGCACATATCTCATTCCCAGGGCACATCAGATTGTCCAAACTTCCGGTAGGCCAACCCAAAGTTGCCCCTGGTGGTCACCGGCGGCTGAAGGGTTGGACCAACACTCAGAGGAGCACATGCCTGGGGGTTTAAAATAAAGATGACCCTTGAGTCTGCAGAACCCAATGGAAAAAAAAGGCTAAGTGGCAAATGGTAAAACCAAGGTTGGGCCTTGCTGGAGGAGTTTTATTCAAGGCGAACTGTCAAGGGGTTCCCATTATAACCCAACCGCGTAAGGAATGCGAAATCAAGGAACATAACACCGGTATGACGGAAACTAGGGCGGCAAGAGTGGAACAAAACACCAGGCATAAGGCCGAGCCTTCCACCCTTTACCAAGTATATAGATGCATTAAAGTAAATAAGATATAATAATGATATCCCAACAAATATCCATGTTCCAACATGGAACAAAACTCCATCTTCACCTGCAGCTATCAATGCTATAAGAGGGGATGAGCAAAGCAGTAACATAGCCAAACAACGGTTTGCTAGGCAAGGTGGGTTAGAGGCTTGACATGGCAACATGTGAGGCATGATATAGCAAGTGGTAGGTATCGCGACATAGCAATAGAGAGAGCAACTAGCAAGCAAAGATAGAAGTGATTTTGAGGGTATGGTCATCTTGCCTGAGATCCCGCAAGGAAGAAGAATGAGTCCATGAAGAAGACAAACGGACGTAGTTCGAACGGATCCTCACAAACGTGACATTATCGGAACTAACCCGAAGAAGCAACATCAGAAAGAAGCAAACAACATAGTAAACAACCATCACATAAGCATGGCATGATGCGCAAACAAGTATGATGCATGTCCGGTTTAAAGAGGCATGGCATGGCAAAGTGCACAAACAAAACTACAAGTTAAGTGGAGCCCAATATGCAACGAGTTGCATATTGAAGAAACACCACATCAATTATTTAGTTCACTCCCGGTTATGTACCCAACAAAATTAAATGTTCTTAACATGGCAAGCGGTGAAACATGAGTAGAATACACAGTTAGGCATTTTAAATGAGGCCAGAAAAAACAAACAACAATTCCGGTAAATCCCCATATGCATTTAGCAATTTAAAGCAAACAACAATTCTAAACATTTAAATGTTATTATCATGATGTGAATGACATGTGCAAGTTTTATGCATTATTTATGAAAATGTTGACATGAGCATTATATTAAGCATTTGTCATCGTGGTGGAAACGAAAGGGGTGCCACGACAACTAATCCAAAAATGATGCCACGGCAACATGTCGGTTCCGGTAGCTCATGGAGATACCGGTGCAAAAGGAAATGTGACATGAGCGTGTCATGCAAGATGGTGGGGTGATCCTAGTAACCGGGTTCCCACGGGTTAGCGGCAAATGAGGAGGTCCGAGCAAGCAGCGACTCGACCATGGTGCAAACATGGGCATCTCATATAATACATCACATGCATATGGTCCACGGGCATCATTCCGGCGGTTATACCTTCCAAAAGTGCATTTACGGAGTGGTTCGAGTTTGGCAAAGGAAGTAGGCGTTCTCGCGACGGTAGTGGTACACAGACGTCGTGGAAGTGGTTGTTCACGGGTCGTTGTGGGAAGTTGTCCTTCTCGTGGTGACGGTAGCGGAAGTAGACGTTCTCGCCACGTTCGTAGTGGTAGTAGTTGTACTCATGATGTAGTGGAAGTAGTGGTACTAGCGGTCCCCGGCGATGGTAGTCGTTCACGTTTTTAGTCGCACAATTTTTCGTAGATGTTCGGGGTCACGGCGAGGAACTTGACGTCCATGGAGGCTTCGAGGGTCGATGGTATTGGTACTTGGCAAAATGCACGTCGACGGTAGTTGTTCTCGTATCATCGTGGAAGTAGTCGTACTCGGCGATAGTGGTACTTGGTGTTTCGTTCGGTACTCATTCGAGCATCCGTGTGGTCTTGTCGGTGATGTACTTGGCAAATTCCACGGAGGTGGTCTTGGCAGGCAACGAGCAACGACGTGGTGTACCGACGCAGCAACGCAGGCGGGTGCTCGAGCAAGACTTGGCGCCGATCGTCGTCCTCGCGTACTCGCACGACAGAAGCAGGGAACGGTGGCGGCGCCGGGCTTGAGGAAGCTGAGGTCAACGAGCAAGGGCTCATCTCCCTCGCAGAGAGACGAGGGCGATAGAAGCTTCGCTGGAACGGGGGAACGATGGAGGCACGGGAACGGCGGGACTCCGGCGTGGCAGGGAGCTCAGGTGGCTACGGCTGGATGGGTTCGAGCGCTGCTGCGGGTAAATCTGAGAAAAGTTTGATACCTGAACCATAACTCAACCAAACTCACGTGAGCTAGCTTGACACTTGAACCTAAACTAAACCCACGATAGCTCTCTTGCCACCCAACCAAAACCAAACTTGCTGGGAATTTTAACCAAACCAAACTGAACCAAGCCTTCAACCATGGGTTGAAACTGTTATCATAAATGGGTTTAGAACCGTTTGTAAATGGGTTAAGCACTATATTAGCAGTCAACCAAAAAACAACAAACACAGATTATGGAACGGAGGGAGTACAGACTAAGAGAGACAGACCAAAGGAAATTCAGATTATAGCAGAATGAGCAGAAGAAGAAAAGCATGGGCCACAGATCATAGAAAGAACGAGCAGAAATTCAGAATGTTTACACACAGACAGACATACTGAAAGGCAAAGAGAAATACAGATTGTAACAGAACTAGCAGGAAAAAGGAAGAGAAAAATGAGTTGCAGATTATAAAAGAGTGAGCAGAAATTCAGAACGTTCACATAACATAGCGCAATGATAGGGTGGCCAACAATAACTGTGTCCTGCACTTAAGACTTACAGTTCAACTCTAGGGGGTAGTGGATTTCAGTTAGTGTGTGGTTTAAACCAGACATGCAGGCAGACCGGGCATCCGGAGACGGGGTTCTAGTTGTACTCCTCGGACCTCTAAAGAAATGAAATTAACAAAGAAACAACACAAGTAACCAGAGCATCAGGAGTCCACATCATCTAAACAAAGATGGGCTATCAAATAGACAATATATGTAACAAGCTTGGCCATGGCTACGGCAGCCGCTAGTACTCGGCACAGAAGTTCACATCCTTTATGAAAAAGATCATCACGCTGGCCCTGACACAAGCACCTGAGAACATGAGAATGGCCATGACCTGCAAAATAACATGGGCATCATTTCACTTCGAAAACACTTGCTTATCACTGGAAGCCTAGAATATATATATATATATATATATATATATATATATATATATATATATATATATATATCAACGAAAAATAGTGTTGGCAACTCCTATTACAGGTTTTGGTGGATTTATTACGTGCTAGAGGAAATGAACACTCATTCCAAGAACAGAGGAAGAAATAGGGCAACAAGACCCGGCTGTGTTCCAGCCAACAAATTCAATGAACTTATGACATGCCTATGGACTAGCTGATTGATCACTCCTTTATTCATCACTCACTTCTTGTCAAGAGTGTCATATCAAACCAAAGTCCAATAGTTCTACAGACTAGTCTTGGCAATGTTTACTCGCTTAGCAACAGTGGTTTTGCTTGTCCAATCACTATAACGGAAAAAAGGAGCAAGGCAAAGGCAAATCGATGATCAGGATCATATTTTTACCTTTTCTTGGTTTCATGTTTTTAGCCGTGTGATTACTGTCCATCTCCTGCAAATGAAACAAAGGATTAATTTAATGGCATATGAACACTTCTATACTGCAAGTTTTATATATCCCATTCTACACAAGTAGTAGAACCAAAATGTAAGTAGTTAACTCACCCTCCTTTGGTTTGAACAACCAATCTTTAGCACAGACAAGAACTTCCAGCATATCAGGGTTCAAAGAGCTTCTCTTGTCGCCTAGTATCCTCTTACCACAACTGAAGGCTGATTCAGATGCCACTGTGCTCAAAGGAATTGCAAGAAAGTCACGGGCCATAGATGCCAATATAGGAAACTTTTCGCCATGCCTCTTCCACCAACCCAAGACATCAAAGTCATCACCGACCTTCTCGGATGCTTCTTCCAAGTATGAATCAAGCTCGGATTTGTGTACACGTGACCTCCGACGAGACTTGTGCTGGGCAAACTCTTCTTCCAACTTCCTTTTCCCTGCAACAGGTGATCCAATAATGGTATTGCCTTGACTAGAAGGTGTCGAGTGTGCAGTGCTTGTCGCTGCAAGTAGCTCATATTCCTTGACATACTTTCTCACCCATTCTAAAGCAATCTCCACTTGTTTTGTAATTTGCTCCCCGTCGGTAGACAACTTGCAATAGAAGAAATCCAAGTAATCTTCTTTCCTCCTTGGATCCAGGAATGTAGCAATGACAAGTGCATGGTTAAACTCAATGCCCTTGCTTTTTCTACGACGGTTAGGATCTGCATTCTCCTTCTCCTCGGGATCCCAATATTTATCAAGCTTCGTTTGCATCACTGCCGCCAATTCCTTCAACACATCAGAGGTCTGCCAACCTGGATCTTTCAATGCATGGCGAATAGAAAGCACAACTGGCAGAAACTTATGTGAAGTTGGCTTCCTATGAGCTGAAACAATCAAAGTAAGCTCTTCAAAAGCTTTTAGAAACTCACAAATAGCTTTTGCCTTCTCCCATTCCTCCTCACTTGGAGAATCTATCATCTTTCTGTTGGCATAACTAGTGAGAACAGATTTGTACGTCAATGCTTCTACAAGCATTTTCCAGGTTGAGTTCCATCTGGTTGGTGTATCAACAGAGATGCCTTTCTTTGCACGTAGACCCATCCCACTTGCAATTGTATTGAAATCTTGAAGTCTTGAAGGAGAAGAGTCAATATACTTCATCAGCTCACGTATCATGTCAATAGCTTCATGGATTATTTTCATTCCATCCTGAACCAAGATATTAAGAATGTGCGCACAACACCTGACATGCAAATGTTGACCTTCAAGGAGCAGCTCATGTTTGTGATATTTTATTAACTCCTCACATGCATTAGTATTATTGCTGGCATTATCTAGTGTCAAAGTGAATAATTTGCCTCTTATTCCCCATTCTGTTAAGCAACGAACTATTTCTTCCTCTATCGCATAGCCTGTGTGGGGATACTTCACTTCTGCGAAACTTATGGTCTTCTTCTTGTAGTTGAATTCTGCATTGATATAATGGGCGGTGATGCACATGTAGCCCAAGTCCTGTGATGATGTCCACATGTCAGATGTTAAGCAAATGCGAGAATCCAAATTTTGTAGCTCTATTTCGATATCTTTCTTCATTCCCTTATACATCTTCACTGCATCATCACGAATTGTGTGACGACCCTTGATTTGAAACGCTGGCTGCATTGAGTCAATCCATGGCTGAAGGTGGGGATCTTCAAACTTAAGAAAGGGGATCTCAGCATGGACGCAATACTTGACCATGCGTTCACGAAAAACATTATCATCAAACACAAACAGTCCTTCAGCTGTTTTTTTTCATGGTCAACAAAAACCTCTGTCTGCAAGCATCTTGGATTGATCGGCAAGCCTCTGCAATATGGGTCCTCAAACTGCTAGTCCCAAACTTGGTGTGAAGTTGCGCTCCACAGTATTTGCACACAGCCTTGAAATCGCCATCTACGAGAACCAAATCTACTTCATAATGCTCCCATACCTTGGACCTTCTAACATGTGGTATTTGACTCGTATCCTCATCCATGGAATCAGCAGTCTTCGAACCCTCTGACGTAGACATGCCTCAAATTTTATAGCACACTGCAGGGGGAAAATATGTGGAAACTTACTGTTAGAAAATGGTAGAATATAGAGCAAGAAGGTAGTGAAAGAAGAGAGAACCAGACAGTTATTTTAGTTCCTCTACCGACAGGGTAAAAAGATGTTGGGTTTAGTACAACGTATGTATGCCGACATTAAAATGCTATAGAGTATAGTGTACATAAAGAAGTTCACGCCTCATATCTCAACAATCATCCCAATCTTATTATGGCAAAATAACCATGATCAATATGAATTACACAGCAAATCATCATACAATTTGCTGCTGCCATGATCAACATGTGGAATTGCCTTATTTCACTAGTCTAATGAGTTTGCCAAATCGATTGCACTAGACGCATGGTAGCCGAGATCTGAGGCCACAGTGCCTACTCTACAGGTCAAATTTTGAACCAGTACTACTTGTGAAACATAGTAATTTTACTTGGTAGGTCTTGGTTATAGAAGTACAGAAATAATATTGAAGCAGCTAAAGTGTGTTAACAATGCTATATATACAGATCATTTAGGGGCTATCTATGTTTTCCTCAAAAAAAAGGGGGCTACCTAAAGCTAGAAAGCCATCATTCCTACATAATCTGTGACTGCAAAGTGTAACAAATGGAATACTCTGGATCTGTATATCCTGCATCATGAATCCAACTAATGCCCAAGCTGTGGAATCAACCTGGTTGCTATTATTGTTGTTGCAGACGAGGAGGGGACCAGCAGGAGCACCTTGCCGGCGTTGCCGCCGGAGCACCTTGTTGCGGGAGGAGCAGGACCTGGTCAACAGGAGGAGCCGGTCAGAGAGAGAGAGAAAGAGAGAAAAGAGAGAGAGGGAGGGAGAGAGAGAGAAAGGCGGGGGAGGGGGGTACCTGCCGGCGAAGGGAAGGTGGCGCGACGGAGGAGGGGGCGGCGCCGGAGGGTGACGGCGAGGCGGTGGCACAATGAAGAGACGGCGAGGCGGCGGCGCAAGGAGGGGGTGGCGCCCGAGGGTGACGGCAAGGCGGCAGTGCAAGGAGGGGGCGGCGTCGGAGGGTGACGGCGAGGCGGCGGCACAAGGAAGAGGCAGGGGAGCAGGGGCGGCGCAGGGGAAGAAACAGCTAGACAGGGGCAACACCGCATCAGGGCAGCGTGTGGGTAACTGGACGCAGCAAACCGGGTTGTACCCACGGTTTGTAGCCCATAATGCATCAAATGGTTTCAGCCCATAACCAACTATACCCAAACTGGTTCCTCTCAAAACTGAAACCAAACCAAACTTAAAAAAGGCTCAGCCCAATAAGACCTAAACCAATCAAGCCCATAATAAAAACCAACCCATTTAAACCAGTTTTTCTAAAACCACTCCCAGATTTAGTTGCGGGGAGCTCCTCTCCCGTATGGCGCGTCGCACGAGGCTGAGGCCACCAGAAGGAGGAGGTCAGGCGCTGCACGAAGCACCAAAGGGCGGCCATGGCGCTTGGAACTCCTATTGAAGGCAACGAAGAGAGGCGGTGGTGCTCTTGGCAGATGACGAAGAGGGGATGGCAGAGAATGGAGCGGCGACGGGGCGGCAAGGCGGTCGAAGGAGTCGCCGGAGCAGAGGCGGAGGAAGGGCTCCGGCGAAGGGGACGTCGGGGCCGGAGAAGCTCGGAGCAGGCAGAGGGGATCGAGGACGATCCCGATCGGGACGAGAGGGAGATGGCCGTGGGAACCGGGCGCGGCATGGATGGACGGCGCCGGGGATGAGGTGCATGAGAGGAGATGCGCTCGGGCATGGGAATCGGCCAGGCGCAGGTGCGAGGACTCCTGCTGGAGGAGGACGAGGGGGCCAAGCGGGACTCCTCCCTGGTGCGTGTGGGTGGCGGCAGTAGCGGGAGGATGAGAGGGAGCGGGCTCAGGAAGGCTAGGGTTAGGAAGGATGCTGGGCCTTAGAGGAAAATGGGCCTAGGTGCGGACTAGGGTTAGGTAGGCAGGGGCCAGCTGGGCCTTGGCCAAAAGGCTGCGGGGGTAGGATGGGCCGGCCGCTGGACCTGATTGGCCCGCTGGGCTAAGCTCTCTCTCCCCTTTCTCTCTAATTTCTTTAACAGAACAACACTAGAGATAAGGAAAATGAAGAGGGGGTTAGGGAAAGGAATTTGGGCAAGATGTTGATTTTCCCGGACTCGCAAAAATGTGTACGATCCAAGAAAAAGGGAGTGGGCATTTTTCAAAGTTTAAATTCAAATTCATTTGATTTAAATTCAAATGGTTCGAATAGGAAGTGAGGGTTAGGAAGGTCCAAAAATGTTTGGATTTTTGGCGGAGCTCCGGAAAATGATGAAAGAATAAATGGCAAGGTTAGAGAGTCAACACTTGAAGAAGAAAAGGCCAAGAGATTTAATATGCAAGTGTGTTAAGGTGAATTCCAAATTAAAGAAATATTTACTATAGCTCCCTAATATCGGGAGGATATGTTATAAAGAGAAGTCACCCTTCCCTCAATTTAAATGATCGAAGATCCATACGATTTATTTAAAAGAGTTTTGAAACGGTTGCAATATTAATGGCATGATGACATGATGCAATGCAAAATATGCAATGCAACACGCAAGCAAAAACAAATCACACAACGAACTCGGAAAACATGGAAGGTGTCTGAAGCTCTGGTCTTGGGCATCACATCTATGGCCACGGTTGGTCTGGCGGATATCCATAGTAATAGTTGGGGTCGTACTGCAAAGAAGAAGACTCTGATTGCCACTGGTTGACAATCGTCTCCGGATCCCAATGGTAGTTAGACTATCATGGGGGATCAACTTGTGGATCCGACTCTGGCTCTATGGCTAATGTGGGGTTCCAGTAGGCGTGAATAGCCTCTAACGGAACAAGGTACCGTCCTGCAGATAAATCAAACAAGGAAGGAGCAGGCAGGGTAATAGTCTCAGGATGATGTTTATGAAAGAACAATTTGTATTTAAGCTCCCCTTCCCTATTCTTAACAATAAAATCGTGTGCTACCATACTCTTATAATCTAAATAAACAGTGGGCAGCAATTTTTCTTCCTTCTCATAATGCCTAATAGGTATGTTAAAATGTGCAGCTAGGCGCGAAGCATAGATGCCTCCAAAGATGGGGCCCTTTGTACGGTTCAGACTTAACCATTTAGCAATAATGCCGCCCATACTAACAGAGTTATCACAGAATAAACCGTGGAACAAAATAATAATATCAGGAACACTAAGGTTTCCATAGTTTTCGCGACCAATTAAGCAACGACTAGCAAATATTGCAAAGTAGCATAAAACAGGAAAATGTATGCTAGTGATTCGTGCATCGAAACCTTCCTCGTTTCCCCTACAGTGATGGTATCAATAAACCCATCCACATCACCGCGGTGTGGTTCCTCTATTGTGCCCTCGAAAGGGATCAAACAAACCCGACAAAAATCATAAAGTGACATCTCCTTATGCTCATCATATAAATAAAACTCCACTGTAGGTGGTGAGCCCCTAGCATAGAAATGAAAGTTTTGCACAAAGATATTGGTGAGTAAGAGATACTGTTCGCGTTGGTCGTGGAGGAAGGCGGTGAGGCCTGCATTCTCAGCCAATTCATACAAATCATCATAAATCCCGGCTGCTCTCAAGAAATCATCGGAAGGCCATTCACACAGCCGAACCTCTGCGGTGCGAGGCAGATTATATTTGGTCCTCTCTGGTTTTCATTTTGCTTTTCCTTCGAGCTTCGGCTCGATGAGCCCCTCAAAAATCTCTTCATTATTTTTTGGAAAATTCTGAAATTTTTAGTAACTTCAAACAAAAGTGAACCAAGCTCAACAAAATTGATAGCAACAACTCCTACAACTGCCTAGAGCCTATATCATGCATTAGAACTACTTGGGACCATATAAATTTGACATGCAAGCTCAAGAACAGGGTCACCTAGGCAGCAAAAATTTGCAATGAATAAAGCACTAGAACAAAAACTAATTGGACCAATGGAGGAGTCACATACCAATGAACAATCTCCCCAAGCAGTTTTGTGAGAGGTGCTTTGAGCAAGGAGATCGAAAATCGCAGCAAAATGAGCTAGAACTCGTGCTTGAGCTGGATATTCGTGTTTGTGGGAGGAAGAAGGAGTGTGTGGGTGCAGGAATAAGTGGAGGAGGGCCACCGTGGGTCCACGAGGCAGGGGGCGCACCCTCCACCCTCGTGGCCAGGTGGATGCCCCCCGTGCTGTGTTCTCAGTGCCAAATATTCTCAAATATTCCAGAAAAAATCATATTTAAATTTCGGGGCATTTGGAGAACTTTTATTTTCGGGGTATTTTTATATTGCACGGATAATTCAGATAACAGACAGAAAATACTAGTTTTATTGTATTTAAAATAAATAACAGAAAGTAAAAGGAGGGTACAGAAGGTTGTGCCTTCTAGTTTCATCCATCTCATGCTCATCAAAACAAATCCGCTAACAAGGTTGATCAAGTCTTGTTAACGAACTCATTCCGGATAAGATGGAACCGGAGAAATTTTGAATAACACTATGTTACCTCAACGGGGATATGCACATCCCCAATAATAAGAATATCATGTTTCTTCTTGACAATAAGAAGAGGAAATTCAAAACCTCCAATAATAATCGATGGAATTTTTCCAATAGAGTTGATACTATGAACTTGAGGTTGTTTCCTCGGAAAGTGTACCGTATGCTCATTACCATTAACATGAAAAGTGGCATTGCCTTTGTTGCAATCAATAACAGTCCCTGCAGTATTCAAAAAGGGTCTTCCAAGAATAATAGACATACTATCGTCCTCGGGAATATCAAGAATAACAAAGTCCGTTAAAATAGTAACGTTTGCAACCACAATAGGCACATCCTCACAAATACCGACAGGTATAGAAGTTGATTTATCAGCCATTTGCAAAGATATTTCAGTAGGTGTCAACTTATTCAAATCAAGTCTACGATATAAAGAGATAGGCATAACACTAGCACCGGCTCCAAGATCACATAAAGCAGTTTTAACATAGTTTCTTTTAATGGAGCATGGTATAGTGGGTATTCCTGGATCTCCAAGTTTCTTTGGTATTCCACCCTTAAAAGTATAATTAGCAAGCATGGTGGAAATTTCAGCTTCTGGTATCTTTCTTTTATTAGTGACAATTTCTTTCATGTACTTAGCATAAGGATTCATTTTAAGCATATCAGTTAATCGCATACGCAAAAAGATAGGTCTAATCATTTCAGCAAAGCGCTCAAAATCCTCATCATCCTTTTTCTTGGATGGTTTGGGAGGAAAAGGCATGGGTTTCTGAACCCATGGTTCTCTTTCTTTACCATGTTTCCTAGCAACAAAGTCTTTCTTATCATAACATTGATTCTTCGATTGTGGGTTATCAAGATCAACAACAGGTTCTATTTCTATATCATTATCATTGCTAGGTTGAGCAACATCATGAACATTATCATTAGCATTATCACTAGTTTCAGGTTCATTACCAGAATGAGTTTCAACATCAGAAATAGAAATATCATTTTGTGGGGACCCCGACTCATAAGTCGTGATCACCGAATGCACGTGTACAGTGATCCCAGAGATCAATGCTCACCGAACACACAGAAGTTGAATAACAAGAGTCTTACATCCATACATATCGTCTTACACAAATTATGACCATTATGGTCAAGTCTTACATAGATAAAGCCACAAGGGCTGAATACCAAATAAACTTAAGCAGCGGAAATCTTCGTCGATAAGTAGAACCCATGCCATCTGCCTTAACCCTACAGGCATTCTGACTGGGAAATGTCCTAGTTCGCATGTTTATCTCCAAAGAACTCTTCATCGAACTCCTCTTCTTCCATGCCTGGCCAATTAAATAACCAGTGGCAAGCCAATGAGTACTTTGAATGTACTCACAAGCAACCCATGTTTTGGCTCAAGATACAACAATGCATGACATAGGTAAATTTTTGTAGAAAGCTAATTTTGTTGCGTTATGACATGTTCAATAACTGGTAAATCATGCATCGTATGAATTCAAGTAACCATAGGGACTGGTTACAGATATCAACATAAAGAGAGTGGGCTCCAACCCAACTCATCCATGTCAAGTCCTTTGACTTGACCCAAGTACTTCTTCCCACACACACTGGTTTGTAAACAAGTGGACATAGCCCAAGAGTGGTTACCAACTGTCCTTGACCGTGGACACGGCTATTCGAATAGTTTTACACTCTGCAGAGGTTGCACACTTTACCCACAAGATCCGGAGAACTTTTGTGTCATCCACGACCCGCGGTACCTCAAGTACCCGGGGTAAGCACCCGATCACTATCTTTCCCTAGACGACACTAAAATAGAGTCCAATCGATTGGTAGTAACCCCCGTGCCCAACATTTCACATCTTAAAAATCTGGTGCCATGCTCCCATATTCATCTCATACCACAAGCACGGGGTACCAACGGTGTGTCCGGTGCCCTATAAAAACAGTCATGGTCGCCCTACCTGGCACGACCCCGTCCCGAGAGAGCGCAACAACGACTCTCCCGTCACTAGTAATGCGGGCTCCAAGCTAGTATCGGCCTAGGTAATCAATAATGCCCTTTCCCATATAAGGGTAGAGTGGTTGCGCATGTAAGGTTGGAATAACGGTCGCAACTTAAACCAATCTATTTTGGAAAACAACACATACACTTGCCTCGGTACACCACTTCATCATCAAGTGGCTACCCAACTCATCATCTCCCTTGGGCATAAGTGGCACTCGATGGGGTTTTTGAGAAGTCTTTTGGAAATACTTTGTCTCCATCACCATGCATATTCCCATCCCTTTTTGCGTAGCAACTACTTTAGCATCCTACCTACTCCCATCGGCATAACCCTAATAGGAAGGTAGGGTCATGCATAATGCAAGTGTCAACAAAGAAGTAACAGAGGCAACCATCAAGGTGGTTACCACCTCATCATGATTCTGTTGCAACAATAATATGGTGCTATATGACATGCACAGAAAAAGGGTTTCATAGACATGGTCAAAGGGCTGCTTGCCTGGCTCAGCAAAGTCTTCTGGTCCAACTCCTTCGTCAACAACGCAATCTATCGTCGCAAAATAATAACGACAAAATAAGGCAATAATAAAACAGAAAAACCAAAGTGCTCAGAAAAATGTCAACTCATTTTTGTTAAATACTAGGGTTAAAACTAAGAAGGGGGGATTCTTATTTCTGGGTTTGGAGCTACAGAGATAGAGCAATGGATTTTCAAACAAGGATTTAATTGCTCAAATTTGAATTTAAATTTGAACAACACAGAAAAGTTGGTTGGGCATGTATGAAAGTTATACCATTAAATAGGTGGGATTTTTACAAGATTTTAGGAACTGGAATTATTGCATTTGGATGAATATTTAATCCTGTGGAATTTTTGCAAGTCTAATAGAAAAGAAAAAGGAAAAGGAGCACTGTGCATCTGGGCCAGAGCAGCCGCAGCACAGCAGGCCCAGTCCGAGAGGCGGCCCAGCGCACTGGTGCATGCACGCGCGCCAGGTTTAAACCTGACGGGCGGGGCCCAGGCGTCAACGAGAGAGAGAGAGAGAGGCGATGAAGGGGAGAGGCTGACAGGCGGGGTCGGGCGAGGGCACGGCTGGGCTCAGCGTCGTGTCGCTGTTCGCGTGGAGGTGGAGTTGGTCACCGGAGCAGCCTGGTTCGCCGGCGATGAGGTCACGCGGCGGAGGTGCTTCGGGCGTCAGTGGTTCCGGTCGTATCCGACTACAAAACGAGCGGGAAAGAGGGGGGAAACAGTTAGTAGAGTGCGGGGGTTCCAGATCGGGGCTTAGGAGCAGCGGGGAGAGCTTCTACCATGCGGACGACGGCGAGCCACCGCGGCAGAGCTCGAGCTCGAGCGCGGGGAGAGCTCCTTATGGAGAGGAGCGGGCGGTGTAGGGGGGTGACTAGGGGAGTGGGAGAGCGAGTGGTGAGGAGAGGAGGGCTCGGTGAGGCCCTTAAATAGGCGGGCGGCGGTCCACCGAGGAGGTGTGCGCTGGCGAGCCTATTGCGGTCGAAGCGGGTCACGGGGGCTCGTCGGGGCGTGTCTGAGGCGTTTGTGGGGTTGGTCCAGAGCGAGGGAGAGTAGAGATAGGGATCAGGGGGGCCAGAGGCTCCACGCGTGCGAGCGTGCTCACTCGGGCGCTCGGGCGGCCGGCGCGCGTGCGAGCTGGGGCAAGAGGAGGGAGAAGGAGGAGGGGGAAAGAGGCGTAGCGTGTCGCCTGATGTCTACAACACAACCTTCTTCTTGTAGACGTTGTTGGGTCTCCAAGTGTAGAGGTTTGTAGGACAGTAGCAAATTTTCCTCAAGTGGATGACCTAAGGTTTATCAATCCGTAGGAGGCGTAGGATGAAGATGGTCTCTCTCAAGCAACCCTGCAACCAAATAACAAAGAGTATCTTGTGTCCCCAACACACCCAATACAATGGTAAATTGTATAGGTGCACTAGTTCGGCGAAGAGATGGTGATACAAGTGGTATATGGATGATAGATAATGGTTTTTGTAATATGAAAATATAAAACAGCAAGGTAACTAATGGTAAAAGTGAGCGTAAACGGTATTGCAATGCTAGGAAACAAGGCCTAGGGTTCATACTTTCACTAGTGCAAGTCCTCTCAACAATAATAACATAATTGGATCATATAAATATCCCTCAACATGCAACAAAGAGTCACTCCAAAGTCACTAATATCGGAGAACGAACGAAGAGATTATGGTAGGGTACCAAACCACCTCAAAGTTCTTCTTTTCAATCAATCCGTTGGGCTATTCCTATAGGTGTCACAAACAGCCCTAGAGTTCGTACTAGAATAACACCTTAAGACACAAATCAACTAAAACCCTAATGTCACCTAGATACTCCAATATTACCTCAAGTATCTGTGGGTATGATTATACGATATGCATCACACAATCTCAGATTCATCTATTCAACCAACACATAGAACCTCAAAGAGTGCCCCAAAGTTCCTACCGTAGAATCACGATGAAAACATGTGCGAACCCCTATGCATAGGTTCATGGGCGGAACCCGCAAGTTGATCACCAAAACATACATCAAGTGAATCACGTGGTATCCCATTGTCACCACAGATACGCACGGCAAGACATACATCAAGTGTTCTCAAATCTTTAAAGACTCAATCCGATAAGATAACTTCAAAGGGGAAACTCAATCCATTACAAGAGAGTAGAGGGGGGAGAAAACATCATAGGATCCAACTATAATAGCAAAGCTCGCGATACATCAAGATCGTATCACCTCAAGAACACGAGAGAGAGAGAGAGAGAGAGATGAAACACATAGCTACTGGTACATACCCTCAGCCCCAAGGGAGAACTACTCCCTCCTCGTCATGGAGAGCACCGAGATGATGAAGATGGCCACCGGAGAAGGATTGCCCCCTCTGGCAGGGTGCCGGAACGGGTCTAGATTGGCCTTTGGTGGCTACGGAGGCTTCTGGCGGCGGAATTCCCGATCTATTGTGCCCCCGGATAGTTTTAGGGTACGTGGGTATATATGGGTAAAAGAGATACGTCAGGGGAGCCATGAGGGGCCCACGAGGGTGGAGGGCGCGCCCCCCTACCTCGTGGCCTCCTCAAAGCTTCCCATACGTGGACTCCAAGTCTTCTGGGCTTCTTCTGATCCAAAAATAAGTTCCGTGAAGTTTCAGGTCAATTGGACTCCGTTTGATTTTCCTTTTCTTCGAAACCCTAAAATAGGCAAAAAAAACAGAAATTGGCACTGGGCTCTGGGTTAATAGGTTAGTTCCAAAAATGATATAAAAGTGTATCATAAAGCCCATAAAACATCCAAAGTTGATAATATAATAGCATGGAACAATCAAAAATTATAGATACGTTGGAGACGTATCATGATCCCCAAACTTAATTCCTGCTCGTCCTCGAGTAGGTAAATGATAAAAACAGAATTTTTGATGTGGAATGCTACCTAATGAAGCACAAACTAGCGAGATGCTAATTCACGCGCATAGATGGCCCGATCTTTCACGACGATCCTTGATCAACTATTCTTCCACCTGGTCCCTCAACCTCCAATAATAAGATTCACCCGTGTACGAAAATACACGAACAAAAATAATGATCTCCTCGGATCAGCACGTAGGCATCGATGTGATGATCAACCCTCCGTCGCTAATAATTTCCTCGATGAGAAAATCACAGATAATACACATGATACGATTGCCAGCGACTCGAACGTTTTTCTGTATACTTCATAACTCCAAATACAAAACTGATCCCATACAATGGCCGTAGCCTGGCCGTTATATGGCCAATGCACGTCCCTTCCAGCAAGCCAAATAATTAACGTGAATATCTCAGGAAACCAAATCGTGCATGACTAGGACTAGGAAAGTAAATAGGAATCCTAACTAACCGAAGGGACATAACTAACACTAGGAAACTTCCTAATAGAAAATCATTTTTAATTACACATGCATGCATTTATCTATAGCATGTAACGTGCCTTCCTTTTCTTAATTCCATGGGAACTGAAACGACCCAATCTTGATTCCTTGCGGTGGAGTTCTGAACGTGGGGGTTATTTCCTCCGGTTCTGGTTCTCGGTTCTTTTTTGCTTGGACAATGCTATAGTAAAATGCTCTCTAATGTGTACATTTATTTTTATTCCTTATTTCTGGACCGCACAATACTCGTATTTTTTCGTCGGCTCCTCGATGAATTTTACGTGGCACTATATTGCATCTTCTTATGGCCTTATCATCCTCTCCCCCTTGAAGTGAAACCATCCCTGGTTTCGTGTCAATTTTCTGCTCCGCCTTCTCCGGAATTTGTAGCTCTATGTTGATTGCGTTGTCTGCCATTGGTTTCAGCATATACTTCCTTCCGTCATGCATAAATGTGTATGTGTTGGATCTTCCAGCATGAACTGCATCATGATCAAACTGCCATGGTCTTCCCAATAACAACTGACACACGTCCATCGGCACAACATCAGAGTCCACCTTATCAATATAATTTCCAACTGCAAACTTCACACGTACCTTATGTGTGATCTTTAATTTTCCGGAGTTGTATAGCCACTCCACGTGGTGCGGTTGCGGGTGGCGCCACATGGACAAACCCAATGTCTGCACAAGATCTTTGCTAATGACATTTGTAAAGCTACCACCATCAATTATCAACTTGCAAGCACGATTGCTGATCTTACACTATGTTTTGAAAACACTCCATCGCTGCCCCTTTGCATCACCATCCCCCTGAACCTTTTCCACCAAAAGATTTACACCCTTCATCGGTGCATCAACTTCTTCCTCTATTTCTTTTTGCTCTCCTCTCCTTTTCTGCAAACGGCCCGTCCAATCTGCCATGAACACATCCACTGGCATAGGAATAAAACAGATTTTTTGGCCCTTCCATGATACATAGTAAGTATTTTTCTTGGAATTCCGAATAGCCCCAACACGTTTGCACCATGGGTTCTCAAGCAGAAGATGGCACGACACCATGGGCACAGGACAAACGTGAAAAAAATTCCGCACAACAATATTTCCCCAAAGTATTAGCAAAATCTGATGTGTAATGTGGATTTCACCTTTGAACCACTTCAGTGTGTATGGTCTTTCAAGAGGTGTCATCTTCAGCCCCAATTTTTCCACCACCTCGACGCTAACCATGTTAACTGCAGTAGTCTCATCGATCGTCAGATTGACACGTCATTCATTCACAACGCAACGACTGTGAAAAAGAATGACCTCGCCAATGCCTTCCTCCTCCATCAATATGTTCTTGCTCAACATGGTGATGCTCATCTCCACAGACGATATTGCAAATTAAATCGCCATGACTAATCTTAGCTCTGAATACCACTTGATGAAGTACAAACTAGCGAGATGCTAATTCACGCGCGTAGATGGCCCGATCTTTCACGACGATCCTTCATCAACTATTCTTCCACCTGGTCCCTCAACCTCCAATAATAAGATTCATCCGTGTATGAAAATACACGAACAAAAATAATGATTCCTTCGGATCAGTACGTAGGCGTCGATGTGATAATCAACCCTTCGTCGCTAGTAATTTCCTCGATGAGAAAATCACAGATAATACACGCGATATGATCGCCCGCGACTCAGACGTTTTTCTGTATACTTCATAACTCCAAATACAAAACTGATCCCATACAATGGCCGTAGCCTGGCCGTTATATGGCCAATGCACGTCCCTTCCAGCAAGCAAATAACTAACGTGAATATCTCATGAAACCAAATCGTGCATGACTAGGACTAGGAAAGTAAATAGGAATCCTAACTAACCGAAGGGACATAACTAACACTAGGAAACTTCCTAATAGAAAATCATTTTTTAATTACACATGCATGCATTTATCTATAGCATGTAACGTGCCTTCCTTTTCTTAATTCCATGGGAACTGAAACAACCCAATCTTGATTCGATAATCCTAGACCTACGTAGCTTTACGAAACGTTCTACGTAACCTTCCCAATAACTCTCTCGCCCCCCTGATTTTTAGGTGGGTGGGGCCCCTTCCTCCCCCTTCTCCAATCACAATTGTCCATGTGGCAGGTTACGTAAAACACGTAGAACTCTTTACGTGGATGTAGCATTACTCATCTTGATTCCTTGCGGTGGAGTTCTGAACGTGGGGGTTATTTCCTCCGGTTCTGGTTCTCGGTTCTTTTTTGCTTGGACAATGCTATAGTAAACTACTCTCCCATCTGTACATTTATTTTTATCCCTTATTTCTGGACCGCACAATACTCGTATTTTTCCGTCGGCTCCTCGATGAATTTTACGTGGCACTGTATTGCATCTTCTTATGGCCTTATCACTACCTAACATATTCATCATGTACTTCTCTTTATTGTGGCAAGAATATTCAGATCCATAAGATTCAAGACAAAAGTTTAATATTGACATAAAATAATAATACTTCAAGCATACTAACTAAGCAATTATGTCTCTTCAAAATAACATGGCCAAAGAAAGCTATCCCTACAAAATCATATAGTCTGGCTATGCTCCATTTTCACCACACAAAGTATTTAAATCATGCACAACCCCAATGACAAGCCAAGCAATTGTTTCATACTTTTGATGTTCTCAAACTTTTTCAATCTTCACGCAATATATGAGCGTGAGCCATGGACATAGCACTATAGGTGGAATAGAATAGTGGTTGTGGAGAAGACAAAAAAAGGAGAAGATAGTCTCACATCAACTAGGCGTATCAACGGGCTATGGAGATGTCCATCAATAGATATCAATGTGAGTGAGTAGGGATTGCCATGCAACGGATGCACTAGAGCTATAAGTGTATGAAAACTCAACAAAAGAAACTAAGTGTGGTAAAAGGATAGTAGCATTGCCCCTTCTCTCTTTTTCTCTCATTTTTTTATTTGGGCCTTCTCTTTTTTATGGCCTCTTTTTTTGGGGGGGGGGGCTTCTTTGGCCTATTTTATTTATCTATTTTCGTCCGGAGTCTCATCCCGACTTGTGGGGGAATCATAGTCTCCATCATCCTTTCCTCACTCGGACAATGCTCTAATAATGATGATCATCACACTTTTATTTACTTACAACTCAAGAATTGCAACTCGATACTTAGAACAAGATATGACTCTATATGAATGCCTCCAGCGATGTACCAGGATGTGCAATGATGCATGAGTGACATGTATAAAAGAATTATGAACGGTGGCTTTACCACAAATACAATGTCAACTACATGATCATGCATAGCAATATGACAATGATGGAGCGTGTCATAATAAACGGAACGGTGGAAAGTTGCATGGCAATATATCTCGGAATGGCTATGGAAATGCCATAATAGGTAGGTATGGTGGCTGTTTTGAGGAAGGTATATGGTGGGTTTATGGTACCGGCGAAAGTTGCACGGTACTAGAGAGGCTAGCAATGGTGGAAGGGTGAGAGTGCGTATAATCCATGGACTCAACATTAGTCATAAAGAACTCACATACTTATTGCAAAAATCTATTAGTTATCGAAACAGAGTACTACGCGCATGCTCCTAGGGGGATAGATTGGTAGGAAAGGACCATCGCTCGTCCCCGACTGCCACTCATAAGGAAGACAATCAATAAATAAATCATGCTCCGACTTCATCACATAATGGTTCACCATACATGCATGCTACGGGAATCACAAACTTCAAGACAAGTATCTCTTAAATTCACAACTACTCAACTAGTATGACTCTAATATCACCATCTTCATATCTCAAAACAATTATCAAGTATCAAACTTCTCATAGTATTCAATGCACTTTATATGAAAGTTTTTATTATATCCCTCTTGGATGCCCATCATATTATGACTAGTTTCATAACCAAAGCAAACTATCATGCTGTTCTAAAGACTCTCAAAATAATATAATTGAAGCACGAGAGTTCATCTATTTCTTCAAAATAAAACCACCACCGTGCTCTAAAAAGATATAAGTGAAGCACTAGAGCAAATGACAAACTACTCCGAAAGATATAAGTGAAGATCAATGAGTAGTCGAATAATTATGAAACTATGTGAAGACTCTCTAACATTTAATAATTTCAGATCTTGGTATTTTATTCAAACAGAAAGCAAAACTAAATAAAATAAAATGACGCTCCAAGCAAAACACATATCATGTGGCGAATAAAAATATAGCTCCAAGTAAAGTTACCGATGAACGAAGACGAAAGAGGGGATGCCTTCCAGGGCATCCCCAAGCTTGGGCTCTTGGTTGTCCTTGAATATTACCTTGGGGTGCCTTGGGCATACCCAAGCTTAGGCTCTTTCCACTCCTTATTCCATAGTCCATCGAATCCTTACCCAAAACTTGAAAACTTCACAACACAAAACTTAACAGAAAACTCGTAAGCTCCGTTAGTATAAGAAAATAAATCACCACTTCAAGGTACTGTGATGAACTCATTCTTTATTTATATTGGTGTTAAAACTACTGTATTCCAACTTCTCTATGGTTTATAAACTATTTTACTAGCCATAGATTCATCAAAATAAGTAAACAACACATGAAAAACAGAATCTGTCAAAAACAGAACAGTCTGTAGTAATCTGGATCAAACGTATACTTCTGGAACTCATAAAATTCTAAAATAAATTTCTGGACCTGAGGAATTTATCTATTAATCATATTCAAAAAGAATTAACTAAATATCACTATCCAAATAAAAATGGCAGCAATTCTCGTGAGCGCTAAAGTTTCTGTTTTTTACAGCATGATCGCAAAGACTTTCCCCAAGTCTTCCCAAAGGTTCTACTTGTCACAAACACTAATTAAAAGCATAAAACCACATCTAAACAGAGGCTAGATGAATTATTTATTACTAAACAGGAACAAAATGCAAGGAAAAAAACAAAGTTGGGTTGCCTCCCAACAAGCGCTATCGTTTAATGCCCCTAGCTAGGCATGATGATTTCAATGATGCTCACATAAAGGATAAGAATTGAAACATAAAGAGAGCATCATGAAGAATATGAATAGCACATTTAAGCCTAGCCCACTTCTTATGAATAGGTATTTTGTGAACAAACAACTTATGGGAGCAATAATCAACTAGCATAGGAAGGCATAACAAGCATAACTTCAAAACTTTAAGCATATAGAGAGGAAACTTGATATTATTGCAATTCCTACAAGCATATATTCCTCCCTCATAATAATTTTCAGTAGCATCATGAATGAATTCAACAATATAACCAGCAACTAAAGCATTCTTTTCATGATCTACAAGCATAGAATTTTTATTACTCTTCACATAAACAAAATTATTCTCATTCGGAATAGTGGGAGTGTCATAAGAGACTTGAATACTATAAATTGTTTCCACATTAAAAGAGTAATGTTCAGAAAAAGGGTAATCATAATCATGACAAGTTTTATAAATATAATCATCACTACTTTTTATAGCATATGTATCATCACAATAATTAACATAAGTAGGAGGCATGCTATCATCATTATAAATTTGCATATCAAAACTTGGGAAATTAAAAATATCATCTTCATTAAGCGTAGCATCCCCAAGCTTGGGACAAACATTAATTGCAGCAAATATATTCTCAAAAACATCATCTTCATCAAACATAGCATCCCCAAGCTTGGGCCTTTTCATATCATAAGCATAATCACTCTCATCATTAGTAGTATAGATAGCACCAATAGTATAGCAATTATCATATTCTTCCAAGCAAGTGCCAAAAAGATTTTCAAGATCATAAGAAGTATCATTATCTTCCACAATTATATTTTCATGAGGCACAATAGTAATAGGAGCATCATTATTTGGGAGAGATGTCTTTTTACCTCTCTTCCTTTTTCTTTTCTTCTTCTTCACCACATCATGTGTGGGTTCAATCCTCTTTTTGGAGCTCCTTATTAATGAGATTGGTTGAATAGGAGGCTCCTCCTCGTTACCTGATTCATCACAAGAAATAATAGGAGGGTATTGGGAAGTCTCTTCCCTTTCATTAGTATTCTCTTCATCTAGATCAAAGACAAGAAGTAAATATAAGGATTGCTTATGGCATAAAATATGTGAATGATGAGCATGATTGCAATGTAATTGGAAATATAAGGATTTTCAATGCAATTCACCGCACAATACATATAAATTTCCTCTAGATCAAAGCTGAGAAGTTTGTAACGGGCAAATTCTGGAAGATGATTAGTTATACATTTCATTTCTTCGTAACCCATAAGCAAACTAAGTTCATTATGATGTGCAAGGGAAATCAAGTCATCACAATTTTTGGACACGATACAATCATGAAACAATTTGCATTGGGTACTGAAATGATCATGTTCATTCCAAAGATCACAAGTATGTCCAGGGTAATTTAAATTTTCAGCACATTCATCTAGCCTTTCTTGCAACAATTTAGTTTCTAAGTACTTATGTCTCTTGCAATATCTATCTTCCCTATTTGATGTGTACTTACAAACCCAATGTACTCCACAAAAATTGACATGTTTATAGGAGACATTTTCATCATAACTAGTGCAATCATCATTAGTAGCATGGATATTCAAAGAATTCATACTAACAACATTGCAATCATGCTCATCATTCACATATTTTATGCCAAGCATTCTATGTAATTCTTCTTCTAGTACTTAAGCACAATTTTCCTTCATCATACTCACAAAAGATATTAAAAAGATGAAGCGTATGTGGCAAACTTAATTCCATTTTTTATAGTTTTCTTTTATAAACTAAACTAGTGCTAAAACAAGAAACTAAAAGACTTGATTGTAAGATCTAAAGATATACCTTCAAGCGCTAACCTCCCCGGCAACGGCGCCAGAAAAGAGCTTGATGTCTACTACACAAACTTCTTCTTGTAGACGTTGTTGGGCCTCCAAGTGCAGAGGTTTGTAGGACAGTAGCAAATTTCCCTCAAGTGGATGACCTAAGGTTTATCAATCCATAGGAGGCGTAGGATGAAGATGGTCTCTCTCAAGCAACCCTGCAACCAAATAACAAAGAGTCTCTTGTGTCCCCAACACACCCAATACAATGGTAAATTGTATAGGTGCACTAGTTCGGCGAAGAGATGGTGATACAAGTGGTATATGGATGATAGATAAAGGTTTTTGTAATCTGAAAATATAAAAACAGCAAGGTAAGTAATGATAAAAGTGAGCATAAAAGGTATTGCAATGCTAGGAAACAAGGCCTAGGGTTCATACTTTCACTAGTGCAAGTCCTCTCAACAATAATAACATAATTGGATCATATAACTATCCCTCAACATGCAACAAAGAGTCACTCCAAAGTCACTAATAGTGGAGAACGAATGAAGAGATTATGGTAGGGTACGAAACCACCTCAAAGTTCTTCTTTCCAATCAATCCATTGGGCTATTCCTATAGGTGTCACAAACAGCCCTAGAGTTCGTACTAGAATAACACCTTAAGACACAAATCAACCAAAACCCTAATGTCACCTAGATACTCCAATGTCACATCAAGTATCCGTG
This sequence comes from Triticum aestivum, assembly GCF_018294505.1. Taxonomy (NCBI): domain Eukaryota; kingdom Viridiplantae; phylum Streptophyta; class Magnoliopsida; order Poales; family Poaceae; genus Triticum; species Triticum aestivum. Next base: position 611,340,215 of record NC_057797.1, read on the forward strand.
GGTATGATTATACGATATGCATCACACAATCTCAGATTCATCTATTCAACCAACACATAGAACCTCAAAGAGTGCCCCCAAAGTTTCTACCGGAGAATCACAAGGAAAACATGTGCCAACCCCTATGCATAGGTTCATGGGCGGAACCCGCAAGTTGATCACCAAAACATACATCAAGTGACTCACGTGGTATCCCATTGTCACCACAGATACGCACGGCAAGACATACATCAAGTGTTCTCAAATCTTTAAAGACTCAATCCGATAAGATAACTTCAAAGGGGAAACTCAATCCATTACAAGAGAGTAGATGGGGGAGAAAACATCATAGGATCCAACTATAATAGCAAAGCTCGTGATACATCAAGATTGTATCACCTCAAGAACATGAGAGAGAGAGAGAGATCAAACACATAGCTACTGGTACATACCCTCAGACCCGAGGGAGAACTACTCCCTCCTCGTCATGGAGAGCACCGGGATGATGAAGATGGCCACCGTAGAAGGATTGACCCCTCCGGCAGGGCGCCGGAATGGGTCTAGATTGGCTTTCGGTGGCTATGGAGGCTTCTGGTGGCGGAACTCCCGATCTATTGTGCTCCCTGGTAGTTTTAGGGTACGTGGGTATATATGGGTGAAAGAGATACATCAGGGGAGCCATGAGGGGCCCACGAGGGTGGAGGGCGTGCCCTAGGGGGGTGGGCGCGCCCCCCTACCTCGTGGCCTCCTCGAAGCTTCACATACGTGGACTCCAAGTCTTCTGGGCTTCTTCTAATCCAAAAATAAGTTCCGTGAAGTTTCAGGTCAATTGGACTCCGTTTGATTTTCCTTTTCTTTGAAACCCAAAAATAGGCAAAAACAGAAACTGGCACTGGGCTCTGGGTTAATAGCTTAGTCCCAAAAATGATATAAAAGTGTATCATAAAGCCCATAAAACATCCAAAGTTGATAATATAATAGCATGGAACAATCAAAAATTATAGATACGTTGGAGACGTATCATCACAGACGTCGATTGATGACCCACAAGTATAGGGGATCTATCGTAGTCCTTTCGATAAGTAAGAGTGTCAAACCCAACGAGGAGCAGAAGGAAATGATAAGCGGTTTTCAGCAAGGTGTTCTCTGCAAGTACTGAAATAAGTGGTAATAGATAGTTTTGTGATAAGATAGATTGTAACTTGCAACAAGTAGCAAAAGTAAATAAAGTGCAGCAAGGTGGCCCAATCCTTTTGTAGCAAAGGACAAGCCGGAAAAACTCTTATAATAGGAAAAGCGCTCCCGAGGACACATGGGAATATCGTCAAGCTAGTTTTCATCACGTTCATATGATTCGTGTTCGATACTTTGATAATTTGATATGTGGGTGGACCGGTGCTTGGGTGTTGTTCTTACTTGAACAAGCATCCCACTTATGATTAACCTCTATTGCAAGCATCCGCAACTACAACAAAAGTATTAAGGTAAACCTAACCATAGCATGAAACATATGGATCCAAATCAGCCCCTTACGAAGCAACGCATAAACTAGGGTTTAAGCTTCTGTCACTCTAGCAACCCATCATCTACTTATTACTTCCCAATGCCTTCCTCTAGGCCCAAATAATGGTGAAGTGTTATGTAGTCGACGTTCACATAACACCACTAGAGGCTAGACAACATACATCTTATCAAAATATCAAACGAATACCAAATTCACATGACTACTCATAGCAAGACTTCTCCCTTGTCCTCAGGAACGAACGTAATTACTCACAAAGCATATTCATGTTCATAATCAGAGGGGTAATAATATGCATATAGGATCTGAACATATGATCTTCCACCAATTAAACCAACTAGCATCAACTACAAGGAGTAATCAACACTACTAGCAACCTACTAGCACCAATCCCGGACTTTGAGACAAGAATTGGATACAAGAGATGAACTAGGGTTTGGAGATGAGATGGTGCTGGTGAAGATGTTGATGGAGATTGCCCTCTCCCGATGAGAGGAGCGTTGGTGATGACGATGGTGATGATTTCCCCCTCCGGGAGGGAAGTATCCCCGGCAGAACAGCTCTGCCGGAGCTCTAGATTGGATCCGCCAAGGTTCCGCCTCGTGGCGGCGGAGTCTCGTCCCGAAAAGTTCCTTCTTATTTTTTTCTCATCGAAAGACCTCATATAGGAGAAGATGGGCATCGGAGAGCCACCAGGGGGCCCACGAGGTAGGGGGCGCGCCCTAGGGGGGCGCCCCCACCCTCGTGAGCAGGGTGTGGGCCCCCTGGCCTTCATCTTTGGCGTGGATTTTTCTTTATTTCTTTTAAGACGTTCCGTGGAGTTTCAGGACTTTTGGAGTTGCGCAGAATAGGTCTCTAATATTTGCTCCTTTTCCATACCAGAATTCCAGCTGTCGGCATTCTCCCTCTTTATGTAAACCTTGTAAAATAAGAGAGAATAGCCATAAGTATTGTGACATAAAGTGAAATAACAGTCCATAATGCGATAAATATCGATATAAAAGCATGATGCAAAATGGACGTATCAACTCCCCCAAGCTTAGACCTCGCTTGTCCTCAAGCGAAAAGCCGATAACAATAAATATGTCCTCATGTTTAGAGGTAGAGGCGTCGATAAAAATAAAATACGGACATGAAGGCATCATGATTATTCTCATAACAGCAACATATATAGATTTTGTCATATGATTACTTATGTTCAAGTGATGATCTATTCACAATGCAAAAGTATAAATCATAAACCTTATTGGGCTCCGACAAACTATAATCTCAGTCATTGAAGCAATTGCAATTTATCATAACATCGGAAAGAGTCTATGTCAGAGCTAAAAAGCAAGTCCACATACTCAACTATCATTTAGTCCTCCATAATTGCTAACACTCACGCGATACTTGTGGTTACGGAGTTTTAATCGGACACAGAGAAAGATAGGGGCTTATAGTTTTGCCCCACAACCTTTTACCTCAAGGGTAATGTCAACAATAATGGTTCATGCTCCCCTACATCCAATTAGATATATATATCATGTTCTTTCCAACATGCTGAGCTTGCCAAAGGATAAAATGAAAAAGAAAAGGTGAAGATCACCATGACTCTTGCATAAGGTAGAAGATAATAATAAAGGATAGGCCCTTCGCAGAGGGAAGCAGAGGTTGCCATGCGCTTTTATGGTTGGATATATAAAATCTCAATGCGAAAGAACGTCACTTTATATTGCCCCTTGTGATATGAACCTTTATTATGCAGTCCGTCGCTTTTATTACTTCCACATCACAAGATCGTATAAAGCTTATTTCTCCCACACCAATCAATCATACATATTTAGAGCAATTTTTATTGCTTTGCACCGATGACAACTTACTTGAAGGATCTTACTCAATCCATAGGTAGATATGGTGGACTCTCATGGCAAAACTGGTTTAAGGGTATTTGGAAGCACAAGTAGTATTTCTACTTGGTGCTGAGAATTTGGCTAGCATGAGGGGGAAAGGCAAGCTCAACAAGTTAGAGGATCCATGACAACATACTTTATCTCAGATATAAGAAAGACATAACTCATTACGTTGTCTTCCTTGTCCAACATCAACTCTTTAGCATGTCATATTTTAATGAGTGCTCCCAATCATAAAAGATGTCAATGATAATATATCTATATGTGAAAACCTCTCTTTCCTTATTACTTCCTATTAATTGCAACAATGACCAAAGCTATGTCTGCCAACTCCCAACAACTTTTAATCATCATACTCTTTCTATGTGAAGTCATTACTCTCAATAAGATCAATATGAACTTTTTGTTTCTTTTTATTCTTTTCTCTTTTCTTTTATTCACCCAAGATCATGGCAAAATAATCAAGCCCTTGACTCAACACTAATCTTTATTATATATAGCTCATGGACTCGATTACATAGAGAGATCATAAAGCAAAAACTCAAAACTAGATCATGTCATAAACTTTATTCTACTAGATCAAGATACTACTAATAGGATCGAACTAAGAAAAACGGTAAAGATAAGAGTTGTGATTGTGATACGATACCGGGGCACCTCCCCCAAGCTTGGCAGTTGCCAAGGGGAGTGCCCATACCCAGGTACTCAATTCTCCTTTGTTGGTGAAGATGGCGAAGGTGGAGGTGACGGATAATCGCACATCGAGCATAAGAGGTCCTCCAGCTTGCGAATAATGCCCTTGAGTGCGACAATATGCTCCTTCAGCAAAATATTTTCTTGTGTGAGATACTTGTTTTGAACACGAGCTAACTCAATCATCTTGAAAGCTTCGATCTCAGTTGGGGTAAGAAGGTTATGATCAATTTGAAGGGTGTCTTCTGCTGCTGGAGCTTGATCCTCCGTGGCCTTCTTGATCATTTCATCCTTGTTGACCTTCGTGGGTTCTTCCCTCTTCAGATCTATCTTCACTAGCCAAGCATCGTTGTCACCATTGTTGGAGGAGGGAGACGACATGATGCCTAGCCTAGAAAACCCTGACAGAAAACAGCTCGAAACAAGAACAGAGGAGGTTTGCGTGATACGGGAGTCAAAACCTTCGGGAGAATATATGATGAATTTTTACCGACCAAAATATGTAATGTGCAAGAAAACATGGTCCGGAAGGCACACGAGGTGCTCACGAGGTAGGGGGCGCGCCCACCACCCTCGTGGGGCCCTCGTGTCCTTCCCGGACTGCTACTTATTTTTCTATTTTTCTAAATATTCCAAAAAGGATAAATATTGCCTTAAAAATTGTTTTGGAGTCGGTTTACTTACCGTACCACATACCTATTCCTTTTCGGAGTCTGAAACCTTTTTGGAGTCTGAAACATTCCGGAAAGTGTCCCTTATGTATTCTTCCGGTGTTACGGTTTCAATAATATTGGTTTCAACATTTATGGGATTACCTGAGATATAATATTTAATTCTTTGACCATTTACCACCTTCGGATTTGTGCCCTCGAAGTTGTTGATTTTTATGACACCGGAACAATAGACCTCTTCGATAACATAGGGGCCTTCCCATTTAGAGAGAAGTTTTCCTACAAAAATTCTTAAACGAGAGTTGTATAGCAATATATAATCACCTACATTAAAATCACGCTTTTGTATCCTTTTGTCATGCCATCTTTTAACTTTTTCTTTAAACAACTTGGCATTTTCATAAGCTTGGGTTCTCCATTCATCAAGTGAGCTAATATCGAATAACCTCTTCTCACCGGCAAGTTTAAAATCATAGTTGAGCTCTTTAATAGCCCATTATGCCTTATGTTCTAATTCGAGAGGTAGGTGACATGCTTTTCCATAGACCATTTTATACGGAGACATACCCATAGGATTTTTGTATGCAGTTCTATAAGCCCATAATGCATCATCAAGTTTCTTAGACCAATTCTTTCTAGACCTATTAACAGTCTTTTGCAAAATTAATTTGAGCTCTCTATTGCTCAACTCTACTTGACCACTAGACTGTGGGTGATAAGGAGATGCAATTCTATGATTAACATCATATTTAGCAAGCATTTTACGGAAAGCACCATGAATAAAGTGTGAACCACCATCAGTCATTAAATATCTAGGGACTCCAAACCTCGGAAAATAACTTCCTTAAGCATTTTAATAGAAGTGTTATGATCAGCACTACTAGTTGGAATAGCTTCTACCCACTTAGTAACGTAATCAACAGCAACTAGAATATGTGTGTATCCATTAGAGGCAGGAAAAGGTCCCATATAATCAAAGCCCCAAACATCAAACGGTTCAATAACAAGTGAATAATTCATAGGCATTTCTTGACGTCTACTAATATTACCAATTCTTTGACATTCATCACAAGACAAGACAAACTTACGGGCATCCTTGAAGAGAGTAGGCCAATAAAAACCAGATTGCAATACCTTATGTGCAGTTCTATCTCCAGCGTGGTGTCCTCCATAAGACTCGGAATGACACTTGCGTAGGATCTGTTCCTGTTCATGCTCAGGTACACAACGTCTAATAACACCATCTACTCCTTCTTTATAAAGATGTGGGTCATCCCAAAAGTAATGTCTCAAATCATAGAAAACTTTTTCTTTTGCTGGTATGTGAAGCTAGGTGGTATAAATTTAGCAACAATATAATTAGCATAATCAGCATACCATGGAGTACTACGAGAAGTACTTATAACATTTAATTGTTCATCAGGAAAGTTATCATTAATAGGTAGTGGGTCATCAAGAATATTTTCTAACCTAGACAAGTTGTCTGCAACGGGGTTCTCAGCTCCCTTTCTATCAACAATATGCAAATCAAATTCTTGTAGCAAGAGAACCCATCTAATAAGTCTAGGTTTAGCATCTTTCTTTTCCATAAGATATTTAATAGCAGCATGATCAGTTTGAATAGTTACTTTAGAATCAACAATATAAGATCTGAACTTATCACAAGCAAATACAACTGCTAAAAGCTCTTTTTCAGTAGTAGCATAATTTCTTTGAGCATTGTCTAGAGTCTTACTAGCATAATGAATAACATTTAATTTCTTATCAACTCTTTGCCCTAGAACAGCACCTACAGCATAATCACTAGCATCACACATAATTTCAAAGGGTAGGTTCCAATCAGGTGGCTGAACAACAGGTGTAGAGACTAATGCTTTCTTAAGTATTTCAAATGCTTCTACACAATCATCATCAAAGACAAATGGTATATCTTTTTGCAATAAATTAGTCAGAGGCCGAGAAATTTTTGAGAAGTCCTTAATGAACCTCCTATAAAATCCGGCGTGACCAAGGAAACTTCTTATACCTTTGATGTCCTTGGGACATGGCATCTTTTCAATAGCATCAACCTTGGCTTTATCAACTTCAATACCTCTTTCAGAAACTTTGTGCCCCAAGACAATACCTTCATTAACCATAAAGTGGCACTTTTCCCAATTCAAGACAAGATTAGTTTCTTCACATCTCTGCAAAACTCGATCAAGATTGCTCAAGCAATCATCAAAAGAGGAACCATAGACGGAAAAGTCGTCCATGAAAACCTCACAAATCTTTTCACAAAAGTCAGAGAATATAGCCATCATGCATCTTTGAAAGGTAGCAGGTGCATTACATAAACCAAAAGGCATACGTCTATAAGCAAAAGTACCAAAAGGGCATGTAAAAGTAGTCTTTGATTGATCTCTAGCCGACACAGGTATTTGAGAGAAACCAGAATAACCATCTAGAAAGCAATAGTGTGTATGTTTGCATAATCTTTCTAGCATTTGATCAATAAAAGGTAAGGGGTAATGATCTTTCTTAGTAGCTTTATTTAATTTGCGGAAATCAATTACCATCCTATAACCTGTGATAATTCTTTGTGGAATCAATTCATCTTTATCATTAGGAACAACAGTAATACCTCCCTTCTTAGGGACACAATGGACAGGACTTACCCACTCACTATCAGCAACGGGATAGATTATACCTGCCTCCAGAAGCTTTAGTATTTCTTTTCTTACCACTTCTTTCATTTTAGGATTCAGACGTCGTTGAGGATCACGAACTGGTTTGGCATCTGCTTCCAAATTTATTTTATGTTGACATAGAGTGGGACTAATGCCCTTAAGATCATCAAGAGTATATCCAATAGCAGCACGATGCTTCTTCAGAGTTTTCAATAATCTTTCTTCTTCATGCTCTGAAAGGTTAGCACTAATAATAACAGGATATATCTTCTTTTCATCAAGATAAGCATATTTAAGATTATCAGGCAAAGGTTTAAGCTCAAACACGGGATCACCCTTGGGTGGAGGAGGATCCCCTAAAATTTCAACAGGCAAGTTGTGATGCAGAATAGGTTCCTGTTTAAAGAATACTTCATCTATTTCCCTTCTTTCATTCATGAACATATCATTTTCATGGTCTAGCAAATAGTGTTCTAAAGGATCACTAGGAGGTACGGCAATAGAAGCAAGACCAATAATTTCATCCTTACTAGGTAATTCTTCCTCACGATGTTGTTTACTAAATTTAGAGAAATTAAACTCATGAACCATATCATCCAAGCCAACAGTAACAATATTCTTAGTGCAGTCTATGGTAGCATTGACAGTATTTAAGAAGGGTCTACCAAATATAATGGGACAAAAGCTATCTTGCGGAGAAGTAAGAACAAGAAAATCAGCAGGATATTTAGTTTTCCCACACAAGACTTCAACATCTCTAACAATTCCAATTGGTGCAATAGTATCTCTATTAGCAAGTTTAATAGTAACATCAATATCTTCTAACTCAACAGGTGCAATTTCATTCTTAATTTCTTCGTATAAAGTCATGAGGTATAACACTAGCACTAGCACCCATATCACATAAGCCATGATAACAATGATCTCCTATTTTAACAGAAATAACAGGCACGCCTACCACAGGTCTATGTTTATCTTTATCACAAGGTTTAGCAATTCTAGCAGTTTCACCTTCGAACTGAATAACATGCCCATCAATATTATCAGACAAGAGATCTTTAACAATAGCAATATTAGGTTCTACTTTAACTTGCTCAGGAGGTGTATAAGTTCTAATATTGCTTTTACGAACAACAGTTGAAGCTTTAGCATGATCCTTTATTCTAACAGGGAAAGGTGGTTTCTCAATATAAGAAGTAGGAACAATAGGATCATTATAAGTGACAGTCTTTTCTTCAACTTTAATAGGTGCAGCTACTTTTACTTCTATGGGAGGATGATATTTAAACCACTTCTCCTTAGGGAGATCAACATAAGTAGCAAAAGATTCACAGAAAGAAGCTACTATCTCAGAGTCAAGTCCATATTTAGTGCTAAACTTACGGAAAATATCGGTGTCCATAAAAGATTTAACACAATCAAACTTAGGTGTCATACCTGACTCCTTACCTTCGTCGAGGTCCCAATCTTCAGAGTTGCGTTTAATTCTATCCAATAAATTCCATCTGAATTCAATAGTCTTCATCATAAAAGAGCCAGCACAAGAAGTATCGAGCATGGTGCGATTGTTTTCAGAAAGCCGAGCATAAAAACTTTGCATAATTATTTCTCTCGAGAGCTCATGATTGGGGCATGAATATAACATTGATTTAAGCCTCCCCCAAGCTTGAGCGATGCTTTCTCCTTCGCGAGGCCAGAAATTATATATATAATTGCGATCACGATGAACAAGATGCATAGGGTAATACTTTTGATGAAATTCCAGCTTCAATCTTTTATAGTCCCATGATCTCATATCATCACATAGCCTATACCATATCAATGCGTCTCCCTTCAAAGATAAAGGGAAGACCTTCTTCTTAGCAACATCATCGGGTATACCTGCAAGCTTAAATAATCCACAAACTTCATCCACATATATTAAGTGCTCATCAGGATGCTTTGTTCCATCTCCTGTAAAAGGGTTAGCTAGCAGTTTTTCTATCATACCCGAAGGATACTCATAAGGAATTTCATTTTCAATAGGTTCAGTAGGTTGAGGAGCAACTCTTTGCTCTACTGGACGGGGTGAAGATACCCCGAACAAGCCCCTCAGAGAATTACTTTCCATAGTAACAAGTGACAGTAAATTTCAGCACACTATATAAATTTTTCCTTACCAAATTCCACCTACCAAAGGCGCTACACTCCCCGGCAACGGCGCCAGAAAAGAGTCTTGATGACCCACAAGTATAGGGGATCTATCGTAGTCCTTTCGATAAGTAAGAGTGTCGAACCCAACGAGGAGCAGAAGGAAATGATAAGCGGTTTTCAGCAAGGTATTCTCTGCAAGTACTGAAATAAGTGGTAACAGATAGTTTTGTGATAAGATAGATTGTAACGAGCAACAAGTAACAAAAGTAAATAAAGTGCAGCAAGGTGGCCCAATCCTTTTGTAGCAAAGGACAAGCCGGAACAAACTCTTATAATAGGAAAAGCGCTCCCGAGGACACATGGGAATATCGTCAAGCTAGTTTTCATCACGTTCATATGATTCGCGTTCGATACTTTGATAATTTGATATGTGGGTGGACCGGTGCTTGGGTGCTGTTCTTACTTGAACAAGCATCCCACTTATGATTAACCTCTATTGCAAGCATCCGCAACTACAACAAAAGTATTAAGGTAAACCTAACCATAGCATGAAACATATGGATCCAAATCAGCCCCTTACAAAGCAACGCATAAACTAGGGTTTAAGCTTCTGTCACTCTAGCAACCCATCATCTACTTATTACTTCCCAATGCCTTCCTCTAGCCCAAATAATGGTGAAGTGTTATGTAGTCGACGTTCATATAACACCACTAGAGGCTAGACAACATACATCTTATCAAAATATCAAACGGATACCAAATTCACATGACTGCTCATAGCAAGACTTCTCCCTTGTCCTCAGGAACGAACGTAATTACTCACAAAGCATATTCATGTTCATAATCAAAGGGGTAATAATATGCATATAGGATCTGAACATATGATCTTCCACCAATTAAACCAACTAGCATCAACTACAAGGAGTAATCAACACTACTAGCAACTTTGAGACAAGAATTGGATACAAGAGATGAACTAGGGTTTGGAGATGAGATGGTGCTAGTGAAGATGTTGAAGGAAATTGCCCTCTCCCGATGAGAGGAGCGTTGGTGATGACGGTGGTGATGATTTCCCCCTCCAGGAGGGAAGTATCCCCGGCAGAACAGCTCTGCCGGAGCTCTAGATTGGATCCGCCAAGGTTCCGCCTCGTGGCGGCTGAGTCTCGTCCCAAAAAGATCCTCCTTATTTTTTTCTCATCGAAAGACCTCATATAGGAGAAGATGGGCATTGGAGAGCCACCAGGGGGCCCACGAGGTAGGGGCGTGCCCTAGGGGGGTGGCGCCCCGCACCCTTGTGAGTAGGGTGTGGGGCCCCTGACCTTCATCTTTGGCGTGGATTTTTCTTTATTTCTTTTAAGATGTTCCGTGGAGTTTCAGGACTTTTCGAGTTGCGTAGAATAGGTCTCTAATATTTGCTCCTTTTCCAGACCAGAATTCCAGCTGTCGGCATTCTCCCTCTTTATGTAAACCTTGTAAAACAAGAGAGAATAGCCATAAGTATTGTGATATAAAGTGAAATAACAGTCCATAATGCGATAAATATCGATATAGAAGCATGATGCAGAATGGACGTATCATCGATACGCATCGTCGGGCGCGCTGGGGAGGCCCGAGGTGGCCGGAGGCGGTCGGAAAGGGGCGGCTACAGTGCCTGGCCGCACTGTTGCGCGCTCTAGAGCGCCCAAATGGCTTGGCATGCCATTTTCTAAGCAGTGTGGGTGCCTCCAAGCATGTCCAGCAGGTCTAGGAGGGAGTAAAGAAAGGGGAAGGGGCTTTGGATGCCGTGGGTGGCCACTGGAGTGAGGAGGGAGGTTGAGGGAGAGAGAGAAGCTGCTGTCCAGGGAGGTAAATGGGGGTGTTTCACCCCTCAATCATTGAGCTATGGCCAGGGGAAAGTTACTGGGGGTAGAAGAGGGTCAGGAGAAGCTGTGGTACAAAGTTGAGCCCATGGAGATTACTGGAAGAGGTCAAAATGGCATTTTGGAAAAGTGTCAGAAGGTGTTTGATAATGGTTTGGGCAAGTAGATGATTTCCATTTGCCATGAGACTCCACAGGGTGAAATGACACATATAATTAGGGCCTTGCACCAATTTGGCAATTGCCGCATTTTATGAAATCTGGCAAATGGATAAACAAAATTGCATTCTTTAATGGATTTATTAAAGAAGAGTTATATATGATGCAACCAGAAGGTTTTGTCAACCCTAAAGGTACTAACAAAATATGCAAGCTCCAGCGATCCATCTATGGACTGGTGCAAGCATCTCGGAGTTGGAATATACGCTTTGATAAGTTGATCAAAGCATATAGTTTTATACAGACTTGCAGTGAAGCCTGTATTTACAAGAAAGTGAGCGGGAGCACTACAGCATTTCTGATAAGTATATGTGAATGACATATTGTTGATCGGAGATAATGTAGAATTATTCTGCAAAGCATAAAGGAATGTTTGAAAGGAGTTTTTCAAAGAAAGACCTCGGTGAAGCTGCTTACATATTGAGCATCAAGATCTATAGAGATAGAGCAAGACGCTTGATAAGTTTTTCAATGAGTACATACCTTGATAAGATTTTGAAGTATTTCAAAATGGAACAGTCAAAGAAGGAGTTCTTGTGTGTGTTACAAGGTGTGAAGTTGAGTAAGACTCAAAAACCCGACCACGACAGAAGATGGAGAGAGAATGAAAGTCATTCCCTATGCCTCAGCCATAGGTTCTATAAAGTATGCCATGCTGTGTACCAGACCTATTGTATACCCTGCCCTGAGTTTGGCAAGGGAGTACAATAGTGATCTAGGAGTAGATCACTGGACATTGGTCAAAATTATCCTTAGTGGAATAAGGATATGTTTCTCGATTATGGAGGTGACAAAAGGTTCGTCGTAAAGGGTTACGTCGATGCAAGTTTTGACACTGATCTAGATGACTCTAAGTCTCAATCTGGATACATATTGAAAGTGGGAGCAATTAGCTAGAGTAGCTCCGTGCAGAGCATTGTTGACATAGAAATTTGCAAAATGCGTACGGGTCTGATGTGGCAGACCCGTTGACTAAACTTCTCTCACAAGCAAAACATGATCACACCTTAGTACTCTTTGGGTATTAATCACATATCAATGTGAACTAGATTATTGACTCTAGTAAACCCTTTGGGTGTTGGTCACATGACGATGTGAACTATGGGTGTTAATCACATGGTGATGTGAACTATTGATGTTAAATCACATGGCGATGTGAACTAGATTATTGACTCTAGTGCAAGTGGGAGACTGAAGGAAATATGCCCTAGAGGCAATAATAAAAGTTATTATTTATTTCCTTATATCATGATAAATGTTTATTATTCATGCTAGAATTGTATTAACCGGAAACATAATACACGTGTGAATACATAGACAAACAGAGTGTCACTAGTATGCCTCTACTTGACTAGCTCGTTGATCAAAGATGGTTATGTTTCCTAACCATAGACATGAGTTGTCATTTGATTAACGGGATCACATCATTAGGAGAATGATGTGATTGACTTGACCCATTCCGTTAGCTTAGCACTTGATCGTTTAGTTTGTTGCTATTGTTTTCTTCATTACTTATACATGTTCCTATGACTATGAGATTATGCAACTCCCGTTTACCGGAGGAACACTTTGTGTGCTACCAAACATCACAACGTAACTGGGTGATTATAAGGTGCTCTACAGGTGTCCCCAAAGGTACTTGTTGGGTTGGCGTATTTCGAGATTAGGATTTGTCACTCCGATTGTCGGAGAGGTATCTCTGGGCCCTCTCGGTAATGCACATCACTTAAGCCTTGCAAGCATTGCAACTAATGAGTTAGTTGCGGGATGATGTATTACGGAATGAGTAAAGAGACTTGCTGGTAATGAGATTGAACTAGGTATTGAGATACCGATGATCGAATCTCGGGCAAGTAACATACCGATGACAAAGGGAACAATGTATGTAGTTATGCGGTCTGACCGATAAAGATCTTCGTAGAATATGTGGGAGCCAAGATGAGCATCCAGGTTCCGCTATTGGTTATTGACCGGAGACATGTCTCGGTCATGTCTACATAGTTCTCGAACCCATAGGGTCCGCACGCTTAAAGTTTGATGACTGTTATATTATGAGTTTATGTGTTTTGATGTACTGAAGGAGTTCGGAGTCCCGGATGAGATCGGGGACATGACGAGGAGTCTCGAAATGGTCGAGACGTAAAGATCAATATATTGGACGACTATATTCAGACATCTGAAAGGTTCCGAGTGATTCGGGTGTTTTCGGGAGTACCAGGGAGTTACGGGAATTCGTATTGGGCCTTAATGGGCCATACGGGAAAGGAGAGAGAAATGCCTCAAAGGGTGGCCACACCCCTCCCCATGGGCTGGTCCGAATTGGACTAGGGAGGGGGGCGCCCCTTCCTTCCTTCTCCTTTTCCCTTCCCTTTCCTTCTCTCCTACTCCTACTACTTGGAAGGGATCCTAGTTCTACTAGGAAAGGGGGAATCCTACTACCGGTGGGAGTAGGACTCCCCTAGGGTGCGCCATAGAGAGGGCCGGCCCCTCCCCTCCTCCACTCCTTTATATACGTGGCCAGGGGGCACCCCATAGACACAACAATTGATCTCTTGATCTCTTAGCCGTGTGCGGTGCCCCCCTCCACCATAATCCACCTCGATCATATCGTAGTGGTGCTTAGGCGAAGCCCTGCGTCGGTAGAACATCATCATCGTCACCACGCCGTCATGCTGACGAAACTCTCCCTTAACACTCGACTGGATCGGAGTTCAAGGGACGTCATCGAGTTGAACGTGTGCAGAACTCGGAGGTGCCGTGCGTTCGGTACTTGATCAGTCGGATCGTGAAGACGTATGACTACATCAACGGCGTTGTGCTAACGCTTCCGCTTTCGGTCTACGAGGGTACGTGGACAACACTCTCCCCTCTCATTTCTATGCATCACCATGATCTTGCGTGTGCGTAGGAATTTTTTTGAAATTACTACGTTCCCCAACACTATTTGGCCAAATTATTTTTGTAAGAAAATACTATATTGCACTATACACATGGCATGATCATTGGGCAGAAGTTTGGGGCAAGGAGATGAAGTACAGAAGGTGGAGTAGTTGACTTTAAAGAGCACTTGAAAATCACAGAGAGAAAACCAACTCCAAAATAAAAAGCCAAATAATGCAAAAGTTTTTGTTGGTCCAAATTTTCATGCTTTATATTAATGCAAATGACATGTTACAGAATGCAGGGTGTGACAGACCTACCCCCCTTACAAGAATCTCGTCCCCGAGATTCCTAAACTAGGCTTTAAAGAGATACGGAAACTCTGATCTAAGGTAGTCTTCACGTTCCCAGGTTGCTTCTGCTTCAGTGTGGTTGCTCCACTGGACCTTGAAGTACTTGATGGTGCGGCTTCGAGTGCGTCGCTCAGCCTCATCCAAAATGCAGATGGGCCTCTCACGGTAAGTCAAATCAGGCTGAAGGTCGATGGCTTGGTGATCGACGTCCTTGTAAAGATCAGGCGTGTCTGGAACTTGGATACACTTTCGGAGTTGTGACACATGGAATGCGTTGTGCACATCAGATAGTTCAGGTGGCAGTTCCAACTGGTAAGCCACTTCTCCTCGCCGTGCAGTGATCTTGGAGGGGCCGATGTATCTTGGTGTGAGCTTTCCTTTGACATGGAAGCGCTGGGTTCCCTTGAGAGGTGTGACCCAGAGATAGACATGGTCTCCAACTCGGAAGGTCATGTTTCTTCGACGTGAGTCAGCGTAGCTCTTATGCCTTGACTTGGCTGTCTTCAAACGCTCTCTGACAAGCTAGACTTGCTCTTCTGCTTCACGGAGGATATCGGGCCCAAAGACTAGTCCTTCTCCGATCTCTGGCCAATTGAGGGGTGTGCGACACTTGCGTCCGTACAACACCTCAAATGGTGTCTGTAGGCTTTACTGATAACTGTTGTTGTAGGAGAACTCGGCAAAAGGGAGGCAATCTTCCCACCTAGCTCCATATGCTAAGACACAGGCTCGGAGCATGTCTTCGAGTATATGATTCACTCGCTCTGTCTGACCTCCGGTCTATGGGAGGAAAGAAGTGCTGAAGGACAACTTGGTCCCCATGGCCTCTTGGAACTTCTTCCAGAACCTTGAGGTAAATTGGGTCCCTCTATCCGACACAATCTCCTTGGGAACACCATGAAGACTTACGATTCGGTTGATGTAGAGACTGGCTAACTGGTTCCCCTTGTAGGTCGTCTTGATAGGAATGAAGTGGGCCACCTTGGTCAAATGGTCAACAATGACCCATATGGATTCATGCCCCTTGCTTGACCTGGGTAATCCGGTGATGAAGTCCATCCCGACTTTGTCCCACTTCCATTCAGGCACCTTGAGAGGTTGTAACAATCCAGCACGTCGCTGATGTTCAGCCTTGACTCTCTGGCATACGTCACACTTAGCGACGAAAGTAGCTATCTCTCTCTTCATGTCATGAGCTTCTTGCAAGATCAAGTTCTTGAGCTCAACCTTGTTGGGTACGCAAATGCGATTCCCGAACCACACAATTCCTTGCTCATCTTCTGAGAATCCTGGGGCCTTGCCTTGCTTCATCTTCTACTTGATGCCTTCGATGCTTACGTGTCCTTTCTGTGTTTCCTTAATATCATCCATCAAGGTAGGCCTAACTTCGAGGTTGGCCAAGAATCCTGGTACAACTAGTTCCAACCCAAAGCTTTCAAGTTCTTCATACAAGGCGGGTAGCCTTTCCTTAATCATAGCGTTCAAGGAACAAGCCTTTCTGCTTAAGGCATCTGCTACCACATTAGCCTTCCCAGGGTGGTATTGAACACTAAGGTCATAATCCTTGATCAACTCTAGCCATCTTCTCTGCCTCATGTTCAATTCTTTCTGAGTGAAAATATACTTTAGACTTTTGTGATCCGTGTATATCTCACACAGCTTCCCTAGGAGGTAATGTCGCCATGTCTTTAGGGCATGAACCACTGCTGCTAACTCAAGATCATGAGTAGCATAGTTCTCTTCATGAGAACGTAGCTGTCTGGATAGATATGCTACGACCCTGCCTTCTTACATAAGAACACCTCCAAGCCCGGCTCTCGACGCATCGCAATATATCACAAATTCTTTGTGAATGTCAGGTGTGGCCAAAACTGGGGCGGTGGTCAATCTCTTCTTCAGCTCCTGGAAGCTTTCTTCGCACTTCTGCATCCATTCAAACTTCTTGTCCTTCTTCAAGAGCTGGGTCAGGGGTCGGGCAATGCTTGAGAATCCTTCAACGAACTTGCGGTAATATCCTGCGAGTCCGAGGAAGCTTCTGACTTCCTTCGCATTGCTTGGGGATTGCCATTCAGTCACGGCTTCAATCTTAGTGGGATCGACCGACAATCATTCGGCAGTCAATTTATGACCCAAGAATCCAACCTCATGCAGCCAAAATTCGCACTTGCTGAACTTGGCGTACAGTTGGTGCTCTCGAAGCTTGTCTAGGACCATCCTCAAGTGTTGCTCATGCTCTTCTTCCGTCTTCGAGAAGACAAGAATGTCATCAATGAAGACAACAACAAACTTGTCCAAATATTCCATGAAGACCTTATTCATGAGATACATGAAGTAAGTTGGGGCATTGGTCAATCCAAAGGACATGACCATGCACTCATACAGGCCATATCTGGTTACAAATGTCGTCTTTGGAATATCTTGGGGTCTGATTTTTAGCTGGTAGTACCCAGATCTGAGGTTGATCTTGGAGAACACCTTGGCCCCATTGAGTTGATCAAACAGATCTTCAATCTCGGGAAGTGGATACTTGTTCTTGATTGTAACTTCATTGAGGGAGCGGTAGTCAATGCACAAGCGGATGGTACCGTCCTTCTTTGCCACAAACAGAATAGGTGATCCCCAAGGGGAGGCACTAGGGCAGATAAATCCCTTCCTCAACTGCTCTTCCAGTTGCTTCTTCAACTCTGCTAACTCTTCCGATCCCATTCTATAAGGCTTCTTATAGATGGGTCCTGCTCCGGGTATGAGCTCGATGATGAACTCAATGTCTCGGCCAGGAGGCATTCCCGGTAGCTCATCAGGAAAGACATCGTGGTATTCGCATACTACCGGCACTTGCTCCAATCCAACTTCTGATAGACAGTTGACTTGGGTGCCTTGAGCAGAGGAGGGGTTGGGAGCAAACTTAACTTCAACTCCTTGGTCATTGGTCACAGTGACGGTCCGGTTGGCGCAATCTAACAAGACTTGGTGCTTGATGAGCCAATTCATTCCTAAGATCACATCCAAGCCTTGTGATCTTAAGACGATAAGGTCTGCTAGGAAGTCTACCCCGTTAATGACAATTCCGACTCCCTTACAGCCTACCTTGGCTCTCATCTCTGCTATAGGGATTTGTACCACCATAGGGTTATTCAGGGGTGTAGGGGTCATGCCACTTTGTAATGCAAACTCTTGGGTGATAAATGAATGCGTGGCTCCAGAATCAAACAAGACAGTTGCAGGTGCTGAGTTAACAAGGAACGTACCCAGCACGACGTCCGTGTCTTCCTGGGCTTCTTCTACAGTGACATGATTCACACGACCCTTGCCATTGTTGGGCGGGTTGCGGGGAGCTTGGTTCCTTGGTGGCATTCTGCGGCCTTGTCCTGGGTTCTGCGTATTTGGGCGCGGGGCATTGGGCTTCTTGTTGGGGCAATACTTGGAGTAGTGTCCTGCCTGACCACATCTAAAGCAAGTGACTTGATTGGGGTTGCTGCTCTTGCCGGCATTGTTATTGGGGTTGTTAAAAGCTGGCCTGGGGTTGGCATACTGCTGAGGCTGATAGTTGGTGCGAGGTGCAGGGGCTCTTGGCTGTTGATAGGTTGGCTTGACCAGGGCTGGCTGCCACGGGCGAGGCTTCTGGTTGTTGGAGCTACCCTTGCTGATCATCTTGCACTTACGAGTATCGTCCAAGGCACGTCGCTTGTCCTCAAGCATGAGTGCCTTGCTCACCAGATCAGGAAAGCTTGGGCAGTCACACACAACAAGCGAGTACTGCAGAGTCTGGTTAAGGCCTTCCATGAAGCGCTCTGTTTTGGCAGCATCAGTGCTGACATCTTCAGGAGCATATCTTGACAGAACATTGAACTTCTGCATGTACTCCTTGACAGTGCTACTACCTTGCTTCAAGGCTCGGAATTCACGCTTCTTGATGGCCATGATTCCAGAAGGAATGTGGGCCTTGTGGAATTCTGCCTTGAAGTCATTCCAAGTGATGTTTTGCTCAGCATGCATGGCCTTGAATCCATCCCACCAAGCTTTGGCAGTTCCCCCGAGACAGTGAGCAGCATATGCCACCTTCTCACGGTCCTCGGTGCATCTGACTAGTTCCAGCAGATCCTCAATGGTGCGGACCCAGTCATCTGCGTCCAGGGGTTCAGCAGTCTCGATGAAGGTGGGTGGTGCATGCTTCTTGAACTCCGCCAGCATGGAACATCCATTGCCGTTCCCCGTCGGCTGGAGGTTGACAGCTTGAGCAATTATCTGGAGGGCTGCAGTGTTGGCTTGGCGTTCCTCTCAGAAGGCTTGGAGAAGCTGAGCCATGTCCATGTTTGGAGGTGGTGGCGGTGGTGGAGCTTGTCCTTGGGTTTGGTCCTGACTGGCTCCTGCTCCGGCTTCTTGCTGATGGGTAGAGGTACCAGTACGTGTTACAATAGGCATCCTGTTGGAGCGGTCAAGGTCTCATGACTGGGAAAGATGAGGGAAAGCAATATGGATGGGATGCCTAGTAAGGGGTCGGTATGACACTAATTGTTTTCATGCAAGGGCCAAAAGGACAAACACATTCATTAAAATCCAAATGGGTGATGTAGTCGCTTACAAGTTCCCGAAGGAAAGTACGATGTTCATCAAACACATCAAAAACACAACACTACATGGTTTCATATGAACCATTACAAGGACTCGACTTCGCATAGGGGGTACACGACCTATCCTACCGTAGGGGTTATGAACTGGCATATCTGAGTTGCGAATGATGCCTAAGTGGTGGAACGCTCAGTCGCATAGTCTGGCTCTTCTGGGTCTTCCTCCT
This sequence comes from Triticum aestivum, assembly GCF_018294505.1. NCBI lineage: Eukaryota > Viridiplantae > Streptophyta > Magnoliopsida > Poales > Poaceae > Triticum > Triticum aestivum. The sequence goes on from NC_057797.1 coordinate 611,359,879, forward strand.
CATCATCAGTAGCATGACTTCCTTCATTGCTTAAAGGGGTGGGGGAGTGGAGGAGCTCGACACGGCGTTTCTTTGCTGATGGTGTGAAGAGATTGTGGTAGTCCCTTGCGCTCATGCGGTGCTGATGTGGTGGTTCTCCATCCTTTGGGGGTCTTTCGCCTCAGTATGCGATTGTGGGTTGTCCATGGGGAGCACCTTCTTTCTTGATCCTATCTGTCTTCCCTTGTGCTTGGCGAAGAAGTGCCTTGGTCTCGTGAAGTTCCTTTTGGAGCTCCATTGATTCCGAGGCCAAGTGTTGTGCCAAACTATTGGCACAAAGGCTGAAGTAGGTCTGGAATCAGAGTGGAAGTCCTTCCTCCAATGGTGGAGCTGGTGCACTACTCTCGTCCTCACCCTCCTTCCGATAAGGCAAGAAGCGGGTTGCCAATTTCTTATCCATCTCGGGAAGAAGGTCTCAGAGGTGTGTGAGTGCCTTGAGGGTTGCCGTCTCGACGGGAAGAACCAGTGTTGCCATCTGGGGTCCCTCGAAGAACCAGCTTGTTGGAGAGTCATTAGCCTTCACGATCACTTCCACATGATACTCTGTCTCGGTGTCATTGATCCATCTCTATGGGGACCCCGACTCATAAGTCGTGATCACCGAATGCACGTGTATAATGATCCCAGAGATCAATGCTCACTGAACACATAGAAGCTGAATAACAAGAGTCTTACATCCATACATATCGTCTTACACAAATTATGACCATTATGGTCAAGTATTACATATATAAAGCCACAAGGGTTGAATACCAAATAAACTTAAGCAGCGGAAATCTTCGTCGATAAGTAGAACCCATGCCATCTGCCTTAACCCTACAAGAATTCTGACTGGGAAACGTCCTAGTTCGCATGTTCATCTCCAAAGAACTCGTCATCGAACTCCTGTTCTTCCATGCCCGACCAATTAAATAACCAGTGGCAAGCCAATGAGTACTTTGAATGTACTCGCAAGCAACCCATGTTTTGGCTCAAGATACAACAATGCATGACATAGGTAAATTTTTGCAGAAAGCTAATTTTGTTGCGTTATGACATGTTCAATAACTGGTAAATCATGCATCGTATGAATTCAAGTAACCATAGGGACTGGTTATAGATATCAACATAAAGGGAGTGGGCTCCAACCCAACTCATCCATGTCAAGTCCTTTGACTTGACCCAAGTAGTTCTTCCCACACACACTGGTTTGTAAACAAGTGTACGTAGCCCAAGAGCGGTTAGCCAACTGTCCTTGACCGTGGACACAACTATTCGAATAGTTTTACACTTTGTAGAGGTTGCACACTTTACCCACAAGATCCGGGGAACTTCCGTGTCATCCACGACCCGCGGTACCTCAAGTACCCGGGGTAAGCACCCGATCACTATCTTTCCATAGACGACACTAAAATAGAGTCCACTCAATTGGTAGTAACCCCCGTGCCCAACATTTCACATCTTAAAAATTTGGAGCCATGCTCCCATATTCATCTCATACCACAAGCATGGGGTACCAACGGTGTGTCCGGTGCCCTGTAAAAACAGTCATGGCCGCCCTACCTGGCTCGACCCCGTCCTGAGAGAGCGCAACAACAACTCTCCCGTCACTAGTAATGCGGGCTCCAAGCTAGTATCGGCCTAGGTAATCAATAATGCCCTTTCCCATATAAGGGTAGAGTGGTTGCGCATGTAAGGTTGGAATAACGGTCGCAACTTAAACCAATCTGTTTTGGAAAACAACACACACACTTGCCTCGGTACACCACTTCGTCATCAAGTGGCTACCCAACTCATCATCTCCCTCGGGCATAAGTGGCACCCGATGGGGTTTTTGAGAAGTCTTTTGGAAATACTTTGTCTCCATCACCATGCATATTCCCGTCCCTTTTTGCGTAGCAACTACTTTAGCATCCTATCTACTCCCACCGGCATAACCCTAATAGGAAGGTAGGGTCATGCATAATGCAAGTGTCAACAAGGAAGTAACAGAGGCAACCCATCAAGGTGGTTACCACCTCATCATGATTCTATTGCAACAACAATATGGTGCTATATGACATGCATAGAAAAAGGGTTTCATAGACATGGTCAAAGGGCTGCTTGCCTGGCTTAGCAAAGTCTTCTGGGTCTTCAAAGTCTTCTGGTCCAACTCCTTCATCAGCAACACAATCTATCTTCGCAAAATAATAACGACAAAATAAGGCAATAATAAAACAGAAAAACCAAAGTGCTCAGAAAAATGTCAACTCATTTTTGTTAAATACTAGGGTTAAAACTAAGAAGGGGGGATTCTTATTTCTGGGTTTGGAGCTACAGAGACAGAGCAATGGATTTTCAAACAAGGATTTAACTGCTCAAATTTGAATTTAAATTTGAACAACACAGAAAAGTTGGTTGGGCATGTATGAAAGTTATACAATTAAATAGGTGGGATTTTTACAAGATTTTAGGAACTGGAATTATTGCATTTGGATGAATATTCAATCATGTGGAATTTCTGCAAGTCTAATAGAAAAGAAAAAGGAAAAGGAGCATTGTGCAACTGGGCCAGAGCAGCCGCAGCGCAGCAGGCCCAGTCCGAGAGGCGGCCCAGCGCACTCGTGGATGCGCGCGTGCCAGGTTTAAACCTGACGGGCGAGGCCCAGGCATCAGCGAGAGAGAGAGAGAGGTGATGGAGGGGAGAGGCTGACAGGCGGGGCCCGCCTTTCATCCCTAACCTCGAGTCCAGACGGCCGGCGAGCTCACCGGCAATGATGCAAGGCACGGCGGGGTCGGGCGAGGGCACGGCTGGGCTCAGCATCGTGTCGTCGTTTGGGTGGAGGTGGAGTTGGTCACCGGAGCAGCCTGGTTCGCCGGTGACGAGGTCACGCGGCGGAGGTGCTTCGGGCGTCGGTGGTTTCGGCCGTATCCGACTGCAAAACAAGCGGGAAAGAGGGGGAAACGGTCAGTAGCAGGGGTTCCAGATCGAGGCTTAGGAGCAGCGGGGAGAGATTCTACCGTGCGGACGATGGCGAGCCGCTGCGGCGGAGCTCGAGCTCAAGCTCGAGAGCTTCTGGAGAGGAGCGGGCGGTGTAGGGGGTGACTAGGGGAGTGGGAGAGCGAGTGGTGAGGAGAGAAGGGCTCAGGGAGGCCCTTAAATAGGCGGGCGGCGGTCCACCGAGGAGGTGTGCGCCGGCGAGCCTATTGCGGTCGAAGCGGGTCACGGGGGCTCGTCAGGGCGTGTCTGAGGCGTTTGTGGGGTTGGTCCAGAGCGAGGGAGAGTAGAGATAGGGAGCAGGGGGGCCAGAGGCTCCGCGCGTGCGAGCGCGCTTACTGGGGCGCTCGGGCGGTCGACGCGCGTGCGAGCTGGGGCGAGAGGAGGGAGAAGGAGGAGGGGGACAGAGGTGTGGCATGTTGCAGACATCGAGGCGCATTGTCGGGCGCGCTGGGGAGGCCCGAGGTGGCCGGAGGCGGTTGGAAGGGGGCGTCTACAGTGCCTGGCCGCACTGTAGTGCGCTCCAGAGCGCCCAAATGGCTTGGCATGCCATTTTCTAAGCAGTGTGGGCGCCCCCAAGCATGTCCAGCAGGTCTAGGAAGGATTAAAGACAGGGGAAGGGGCTTTGTATGCCCTGGGTGGTGATGACCCACAAGTATAGGGGATCTATCGTAGTCCTTTCGATAAGTAAGAGTGTCGAACCCAATGAGGAGCAGAAGGAAATGATAAGCGCTTTCCAGCAAGGTATTCTCTGCAAGTACTGAAATAAGTGGTAACAGATAGTTTTGTGATAGGATAATTTGTAACGAGCAACAAGTAACAAAAGTAAATAAAGTGCAGCAAGGTGGCCCAATCCTTTTTGTAGCAAAGGACAAGCCTGGACAAACTCTTATATAGAGAAAAGCGCTCCCGAGGACACATGGGAATATCGTCAAGCTAGTTTTCATCACGCTCATATGATTCGCGTACGGTACTTTGATAATTTGGTATGTCGGTGGACCGGTGCTTGGGTATTGCCCTTACTTGGACAAGCATCCCACTTATGATTAACCTCTATTGCAAGCATCCGCAACTACAACAAAAGTATTAAGGTAAACCTAACCATAGCATGAAACATATGGATCCAAATCAGCCCCTTACGAAACAACGCATAAACTAGGGTTTAAGCTTCTGTCACTCTAGCAACCCATCATCTACTTATTACTCCCCAATGCCTTCCTCTAGGCCCAAACAATGGTGAAGTGTCATTTAGTCGACATTCACATAACACCACTAGAGGAGAGACAACATACATCTCATCAAAATATCGAACGAATACCAAATTCACATGACTACTAATAGCAAGACTTCTCCCATGTCCTCAGGAACAAAAGTACTACTCACAAAGCATAAACATGTTCATAATCAGAGGGATATTAATATGCATATAGGATCTGAACATATGATCTTCCACCAATTAAACCGACTAGCATCAACTACAAGGAGTAATTAACACTACTAGCAACCTACTAGTACCAATCCCGGACATGGAGACAAGAATTGGATACAAGAGATGAACTACGGTTTTGAGAGTGGTGCTGATGAAGATGTTGATGGAGATCGCCCTCTCCCGATGAGAGGAACGTCGGTGATGACGATGGCGATGATTTCCCCCTCCGGGAGGGAAGTTTCCCCGGTAGAACAGCTCCGCCAGAGCCCTAGATTGGTTCCGCCAAGGTTCCGCCTCGTGGCAGCGGAGTTTCGTCCAAGAAGATGGCTTATGATTTTTTTCCCATCGAAAGACTTCATATAGCATAAGATGTCCACCGGAGGGCCACCAGGGGGCCCACGAGGTAGGGGCGCGTCCAAGGGGGTAGGGCGCGCCCCCCACCCTCGTGGGCAGGGTGTTCCCCCTGGTGAATTTCTTCCGCTGAGTATGTTTTATATATTCTGAAAACGTCTTCCGTGAAGTTTCAGGACTTTTGGAGCTGTGCAAAATAGGTCTCTAATATTTGCTCCTTTTCGAGCCCAGAATCCCAGCTGCCGGCATTCTCCCTCTTTATGTAAACCTTGTAAAATAAGAGAGAATAGGCATAAGTATTGTCACATAATGTGTAATAATAGCCCATAATGCAATAAATATCGATATAAAAGCATGACGCAAAATGGATGTATCAACTCCCCCAAGCTTAGACATCGCTTGTCCTCAAGCGAAAGCCGAAATCGAAAAATATGTCCACATGTTTAGAGATAGAGGTGTCGATAAAAATAAAATACGAACATGAGGGCATCATGATCATTCTTAGAACAACAACTTATATAATTCTTGTCATGTGATTTCTTATGCTAGAGTAATAATTCAATCACAATTTCAAGTATGAATAGTAAACTTCATTGAAAACTAAGAAACTATAATTTCAGTCATTGGAGTAATTGCAATTTATCATAACATAGGAAAGAGTCAATATATAAGAGCTTTTCAGCAAGTCCACATACTCAACTATCATACAGTCTTTCACAATTGCTGACACTCACGCAATACTTATGGGTATAGAGTTTTAATCGAACACAGAGAAAGATAGGGGCTTATAGTTTTGCCTCCCAATGTCTTACCTCAAGGGTAATGTCAACAGTAATAGTTCATGAAAACTCACATCCAATTAGCCATATATATCAGGATCTTTCCAACATACTGTGCTTGCCAAAGGATAAAATGTAAAAAGGAAGGGTGAAGATCACCATGACTCTTATGCAATGTAGGAGATAAAAGTAAAAGATAATCCCTTCGCAGAGGGAAGCAGAGGTTGTCATGCGCTTTTATGGTTGGATGCACAAAATCTTAATGCGAAAGAACGTCACTTTATATTGCCACTTGTGATATAGACCTTTATTATGCAGTTTGTCGCTTTTATTTCTTCCATATCACATGATCGTATAAAGTTTATTTTCTTCCACACTAATAAGTCATACATATTTAGAGAACATTTTTATTGCTTGCAACGATGACAACTTACTTAGAGGATCTTACTCAATCCATAGGTAGGTATGGTGGACTCTGATGGCAAAACTGGTTTAAGGGTATTTTGAAGCACAAGTAGTATCTCTACTTGGTGCGATTAATTTGGCTAGCACGAGGGGGAAAGGCAAGCTCAACCATGTTGGATGATCGATGACAATATAATTTATCTCAGATGTAAGAAAACATAACCCATTATGTTGTCTTGCTTGTCCAACGTCAACTCTTTTAGCATGTCATATTTTAATGAGTGCTCACAATCATAAAAGATGTCCAAGATAGTATATCTATATGTGAAGACCTCTCTTTCTTTATTACTTCCTATTAATTGCAATGATGACCAAAACTATGCTTGTCAACTCTCAACAACTTTTATTCATCATACTTTTTCTATGTGAGCTCATTACTCTCCATGAGATCCATATGATCTCTTTATTTCTTTTTATTTCTTTCTCCTTTTGTTTTATTCACTTAAGATCATGTCAAAAGAATCAAGCCCTCGACTCAACACTAATCTTTATTATATAGCTCACGGACTCGATTACATAGAAGAATTATAAAGCAAAACTCACGACTAGATCATACTAAGAACTTTTATTCTACTAGATCAAGATATTACCAAAAGGATCGAACTAAGAAAAATGGTAAAGACAAAAGTGATGGTGATACGATACCGGGGCACTCCCCCAAGCTTGGCAGTTGCCAAAGGGAGTGCCCATACCAGATACTCAATTCTTCTTTGTTGGTGGAGACGGTGGTGATTTTGTTGATGGCGTAGGCTTGTCGTCCTTCTTCCAAGGCATAGGCTCACCATCATAAAAGGATGACCGAGTCTCCTGGAACCTCAAATCTGCAGCGAAACTCATCCTCTTGTATCTATATTCATACTCACAATTTTGATTTTGCAGGTCATAGATCTGGGCTTGGAGGTGCTCGTTTTTCTCATGAAGCTTGAAGATCGCCTCCCCAATGTCCTTGACGTCCAGCTTGTGGTTGTTGGTGAACTCCGTGATCATGATGTGATTGGAATCGAGTCCACGCTCCACCATCTCCTGACACTTGAAAACTTCTTGCTCCAATGCCTTGAGCCTTGCCTCCGTGCTTCCGGTCTTCCTTGGTCCCTCAGCATCGCGGATGTGCAACAACCCCTCAAGCATCTCAATGGTTTGAGGGTGTTGCAGCACTTCTGCGAGGTAGGGGTTGATGACCTTCTCGAAGAACTGGTCCTTGGGGGCGCTTGAAGACGACATGATGACCTGGATCTGTCAGAAAAACAACTCGAAATGAAAACAGGATATTTTTGCGTGATACGGGAGTCAAAACCTCCGGGAGATTATATAATGAATTTTTACCAACCAAAATACGTGTTGTGTACGAAAACAGAGTCCGGAGAGCACACGAGGTAGGGGGGCGCGCCCTCCACCCTCGTGGAGCCCTCGTGTCCTTCCAGGACTGCTTCTTATTTTTCTATTTTTCTAAATATTCCAAAACGGAGAAATATTGCCTTAAAAACTGTTTTGGAGTCAGTTTACTTACCGTACCACATACCTATTCCTTTTCGGAGTCTGAAGCGTTCCGGAAAGTGTCCCTTATGTATTCTTCCGGGGTTACGATTTCAATAATATTAGTTTCAACATTTATGGGATTACCTGAGATATAGTGTTTGATTCTTTGACCGTTCACCACCTTCGGATTTGTGCCTTCGAAGTTGTTGATTTTTATGGCACCGGAACGATAGACCTCCTCGATAATGTAAGGACCTCCCCATTTAGAGAGAAGTTTTCCTTCAAAAAATCTTAAACGAGAGTTGTATAGAAATACATAATCACCTACATTAAACTCACGCTTTTGTATTCTTTTGTCATGCCATCTTTTAACCTTTTCTTTAAACAACTTGGCATTTTCATAGGCTTGGGTTCTCCATTCCTCAAGTGAGCTAATATCAAATAACCTCTTCTCACCGGCAAGTTTAAAATCATAATTGAGTTCTTTAATAGCCCAATATGCCTTGTGTTCTAGTTCGAGAGGTAAGTGACATGCTTTTCCATAAACCATTTTATACGGAGACATACCCATAGGATTTTTATATGCAGTTCTATAGGCCCATAATGCATCATCAAGTTTCTTGGACCAATTTTTTCTAGATCTATTAACAGTCTTTTGCAAAATTAATTTGAGCTCTCTATTACTCAATTCTACTTGACCACTAGACTGAGGATGATAAGGAGATGCAATTCTATGATTAACATCATGTTTAGCAAGCATTTTACGGAAAGCACCATGAATAAAATGTGAACCACCATCAGTCATTAAATATCCAGGGACTCCAAATCTTGGAAAAATAACTTCTTTAAGCATTTTAATAGAAGTGTTATGGTCAGCACTACTAGTTGGAATAGCTTCTACCCACTTAGTAACGTAATCAACAGCAACTAAAATATGTGTATATCCATTAGAGGAAGGAAATGGTCCCATATAGTCAAAGCCCCAAACATCAAATGGTTCATTTATGAGTGAATAGTTCATAGGCATTTCTTGACGTCTACTAATATTACCAATTCTTTGACATTCATCACAAGATAAGACAAACTTACGGGCATCCTTGAAGAGAGTAGGCCAATAAAAACCAGATTGCAATACCTTATGTGCAGTTCTATCTCCAGCATGGTGTCCTCCATAAGCTTCGGAGTGACACTTGCGTAAGATCTGTTCCTGTTCATGCTCAGGTACACAACGTCTAATAACACCATCTACTCCTTTATAAAGATGTGGGTCATCCCAAAAGTAATGCCTCAAATCATAGAAGAACTTTTTCTTTTGCTGGTATGTGAAACTAGGTGATATAAACTTAGCAACAATATAATTAGCATAATCAGCATACCATGGAGCAGTATGAGAAGCATTTATGACATTTAATTGCTCATCAGGAAAGCTATCATCAATAGGTAGTGGGTCATCAAGCACATTTTATAACCTAGACAAGTTGTCTGCAACGGGGTTCTCAGCTCCCTTTCTATCAACAATATGCAAATCAAATTCTTGTAGCAAGAGAACCCATCTAATAAGTCTAGGTTTAGCATCTTTATTTTTCATAAGATATTTAATAGCAGCATGATCAGTGTGAATAGTTACTTTAGAATCAACAATATAAGGTCTGAACTTATCACAAGCAAATACAACCGCTAAGAATTCTTTTTCATTAGTAGCATAATTTCTATGAGCATTGTCTAGGGTTTTACTAGCATATTGAATAACATTTAATTTCTTATCAACTCTTTGCCCTAGAACAACACCTAGAGCATAATCACTAGCATCACACATAATTTCAAAGGGTAAATTCCAATCAGGTGGCTGAACAATAGGTGCAGAGATCAATGCTTTCTTAAGAATTTCAAATGCTTCTACACAATCATCATCAAAAACAAATGGTATATGTTTTTGTAATAAATTAGTCAGAGGCCGAGAAATTTTTGAAAAGTCCTTAATGAACCTCCTATAAAATCCGGCATGACCAAGGAAACTTCTTATACCTTTGATGTCCTTGGGACATGGCATCTTTTCAATAGAATCAACCTTGGCTTTATCAACCTCAATACCTTTTTCAGAAACTTTATGCCCCAAGACAATACCTTCATTAACCATAAAGTGGCACTTTTCCCAATTCAAGAAAAGATTAGTTTCTTCACATCTCTGCAAAACTCGATCAAGGTTGCTCAAGCAATCATCAAAAGAAGATCCATAGATGGAGAAATCGTCCATGAAAACCTCACAAATCTTTTCACAAAAGTCAGAGAATATAGCCACCATGCATCTTTGAAAGGTGGCAGGTGCATTACATAAACCAAAAGGCATACGTCTATAAGCAAAAGTACCAAAAGGGCATGTAAAAGTAGTCTTTGATTGATCTTTGGCTGACACAGGTATTTGAGAGAAACCAGAATAACCATCTAGAAAGCAAAAATGTGTATGTTTGGATAATCTTTCTAGCATTTGATAGATAAAAGGTAAGGGGTAATGATCCTTTTTAGTAGCCTTATTTAATTTGTGGAAATAAATTACCATCCTATAACCTGTAATAATTCTTTGAGGAATCAATTCATCCTTATCATTAGGAAAGATAGTAATACCTCCCTTCTTAGGGACACAATGGACAGGACTTACCCACTGACTATCAGCAACGGGATAGATTATACCTGCCTCAAGGAGCTTTAATATTTCCTTTCTTACCACTTCTTTCATTTTAGGATTCAGCCGGCGTTGATGATCATGAACTGGTTTAGCATCTTCTTCCAAATTAATTTTATGTTGAAATAGAGTGGGACTAATGCCTTTAAGATCATCAAGAGTATACCCAATAGCAGCACGGTGCTTCTTCAGAGTTTTCAATAATCTCTCTTCCTCATGCTCTGAAAGATTAGCAATAATAACAGGATATATCTTTTTCTCATCAAGATAAGCATATTTAAAAGTATCAGGTAACGGTTTAAGCTCAAACACGGGATCACCCTTGGGTGGAGGAGGATCCCCTAAGATTTCAACAGGCAAATTGTGTTCCAAAATAGGTTCCTGTTTAAAGAATACTTCATCTATTTCCCTTCTTTCATTCATAAACATATCATTTTGATGGTCTAGCAAATATTGTTCTAAAGGATCACTAGGAGGTATGGCAATAGAAGCAAGACCAATAATTTCATCCTTACTAGGTAATTCTTCTTCACGGTGTTGTCTACTAAATTTAGAAAAATTATATTCTCTATAAAGGCTAATAGGTATTGCACTAGCACTGGCACCCATATCACATCAGCCATGATAACAATGATCTCCTATTTTAACAGAAATAACAGGCATGCCTACCACAGGTCTAGGTTTATCTTTAGCACAAGGTTTAGCAATTCTAGCAGTTTCATCACAGAAATAAATAACATGCCCATCAATATTATCAGACAAGAGATCTTTAACAATAGCAATATTAGGTTCAACTTTAACTTGCTCAGGAGGTGTATATGTTTTAATATTGCTTTTACGAACCACAGTTGAAGCTTTAGCATGATCCTTTATCCTAATAGGGAAAGGTGGTTTCTCAACATAAGCAGTAGGAACGATAGGATCATTATAAGTGACAATCTTTTCTTCAACTTTAATAGGTGCAGCTACTTTTACTTCTATGGGAGGATGATATTTAAACCACTTCTCCTTGGGGAGATCAACATAAGTAGCAAAAGATTCACAGAAAGAAGCTACTATATCAGAGTCAAGTCCATATTTAGTGCTAAATTTACAAAAAATATCGGTATCCATAAAAGATTTTACACAATCAAAACTAGGTGTCATACCTGACTCCTTACCTTTGTCGAGGTCCCAATCTTCAGAGTTGTGTTTAATTCTTTACAATAAATCCCATTTGAATTCAATAGTCTTCATCATAAAAGAGCCAGCACAAGAAGTATCAAGCATGGTGCGATTGCTATCAGAAAGCTGAGCATAAATTTTTTGAATAATCATTTCTCTTGAGAGCTCATGATTGGGGCATGAATATAAAATTGATTTAAGCCTCCCCCAAGCTTGAGCGATGCTTTCTCCTTCGCGAGGCCAAAAATTATATATATAATTGTGATCACGATGAACAAGATGCATAGGATAAAACTTCTGATGAAATTCCAATTTCAATCGTTTGTAATTCCAAGACCCCATATCATCACATAGCCTATACCATGTCGATGCATCTCCCTTCAAAGATAAAGAGAAGACCTTCTTCTTAACAACATCTCCGGGTACACTTGCAAGCTTAAATAATCCACAAACTTCATTCACATATATTAGATGCTCATCAAGATGTTTTGTTCCATCTCCTAAAAAAGGATTAGCTAGCAGTTTTTCTATCATACCCGAAGGAATTTCAAAGCAGACATTTTCATTTCAAGTAGGTTCAGTAGGTTGAGGAGCAACTCTTTGCTCTACTGGTCGGGGTGAAGATACCCCGAACAAGCCCCTCAGAGGATTAATTTCCATAGTAACAAGTGATAGTAAATTTCAGCACATTATATAATTTTTTCTTACCAAATTCCACCTACCAAAGGCGCTTCACTCCCCGGCAACGGTGCCAGAAAAGAGTCTTGATGACCCACAAGTATAGGGTCTATCGCACTCCTTTCAATAAATAAGAGTGTCGAACCCAACGAGGAGCAGAAGGAAATGATAAGCGGTTTCCAGCAAGGTATTCTCTGCAGGTACTAAAATAAGTGGTAACAGATAGTTTTGTGATAGGATAATTTGTAACGAGCAACAACTAACAAAAGTAAATAAAGTGCAACAAGGTGTCCCAATCCTTTTTGTAGCAAAGGACAAGCTTGGACAAACTCTTATATAGAGAAAAGCGCTCCCGAGGACACATGGGAATATCGTCAAGCTAGTTTTCATCACGCTCATATGATTCGTGTTCGGTACTTTGATAATTTGGTATGTGGGTGGACCGGTGCTTGGGTACTGCCCTTACTTGGACAAGCATCCCACTTATGATTAACCTCTATTACAAGCATCCACAACTACAACAAAAGTATTAAGGTAAACCTAACCATAGCATGAAACATATGGATCCAAATCAGCCCCTTACGAAGCAACGCATAAACTAGGGTTTAAGCTTCTGTCACTCTAGCAACCCATCATCTACTTATTACTCCCCAATGCCTTCCTCTAGGCCCAAACAATACTGAAGTGTCATGTAGTCGACGTTCACATAATACCACTAGAGGAGAGACAACATACATCTCATCAAAATATCGAACGAATACCAAATTCACATGACTACTAATAGCAAGACTTCTCCCATGTCCTCAGGAACAAAAGTACTACTCACAAAGCATAAACATGTTCATAATCAGAGGGGTATTAATATGCATATAGGATCTGAACATATGATCTTCCACCAATTAAACCAACTAGCATCAACTACAAGGAGTAATTAACACTACTAACAACCTACTAGCACCAATCCCGGACTTGGAGACAAGAATTGGATACAAGAGATGAACTAGGGTTTTGAGAGGAGATGGTGCTGATGAAGATGTTGATGGAGATTGCCCTCTCCTGATGAGAGGAGCGTTGGTGATGACGATGGCGATGATTTCCCCCTCCGGGAGGGAAGTTTCCCCGGCAGAACAGCTTCGCCAGAGCCCTAGATTGGTTCCGCCAAGGTTCCACCTTGTGGCGGCGAAGTTTCGTCCGAGAAGATGGCTTATGATTTTTTTTCCATCGAAAGACTTCATATAGCCGAAGATGGCCACCGGAGGGCCACCAGGAGGCCCACGAGGTAGGGGGCGCGCCCAGGGGGTAGGGCGCGCCCCCACCCTCGTGGGTAGGGTGTGGCCCCCTGGTGAATTTCTTCCGCTGAGTAATTTTTATATATTCTGAAAACGTCTTCTGTGAAGTTTTAGGACTTTTGGAGTTGTGCAGAATAGGTCTCTAATATTTGCTCCTTTTCCAGCCCAGAATCCCAGCTGCCGGCATTCTCCATCTTTATGTAAACCTTGTAAAATAAGAGAGAATAGGCATAAGTATTGTGACATAATGTGTAATAACAGCCCATAATGCAATAAATATTGATATAAAAGCATGATGCAAAATGGACGTATCAGGCGGCCACTTGAGTGAGGAGGGAGGTTGAGGGGGAGAGAGAAGTTGCTGTCCAGGGAGGTAAATGGGGGTGTTTCACCCCTCAATCATTGAGCTATGGCCAGGGAAAAGTTACTAGGGGTAGAAGAGGGTCAGGAGAAGCTATGGTACAAAGTTGAGCCCATGGAGATTAGTGGAAGAGGTCAAAATGGCATTTTGGAAAAGTGTCAGAAGGTGTTTGATAATGGTTTGGGCAAGTAGATGATTTCCATTTGCCATGAGACTCCACAGGGTGAAATTACACATATAATTAGGGTCTTCCACCAATTTGGATCTTATTTGGGGAAAGTTGCCAATGCAACTTTTGTAAACCCTAGAAAATAGCAGAAATAAACTTGTGTAGATCTAGTTGAGCAAATCACTTCCCCTTGATGCACCACTTGGTGTAGTGGCCTCATTTGGTCATGTGAACATGCTCACAAAAGTTGGGATCAAGGGGAGAAAGTTGGTAGTACAAAGTTGTTCAAATTTTATTCTGGTCAGAGAGGGTTTTCGGGTATTTTGGTGAGCCAAAATGACCTTGGTTGATATGAGGCTTTGCAAGGTGATCACAATATGCATTTGTGACTTGCTGGATTTTCCTTAGATTTTTATGAAAATGTTTCCTGTAGAAATATTTCAAATCCTTGAAATGGGAAGAAATGGTTTTGGGAGGTTTTGTCCAATATTTTGAACATGACCATGTGTTGAAACTCTTATATATGGAAAATATATGTCCACTGAGTTTCCCTGATTTTTTTCAAATATTTTCGAGACAATAAAATAATTTTTCCCTATTAAAGACCATTTCTGGCCTTAAGAAAAAGCTTTTAAATAAAATACGAAAATAATTTTTAAAATTATATTTTTGTGGTTTATGGGAATCCTATATCTAGTAGGTTTCAAATATACTCTTTGAAATATTTTTCAAACCCAAAATCAAGTACTTGTAGTGCAAACCTCAATTCAGGGGTTTTTGGAAAACTAATTTTTTGAAAATACTATTTGGACAAATTATTTTTGTAAAAAAATACTATATTGCACTATACACATGGCATGATCATTGGGCAGAAGTTTGGGGCATGAAGATGAAGTACAGAAGGTGGAGTAGTTGACTTTAAAGAGCACTTGAAAATCACAGAGAGAAAACCAACTCCAAAATAAAAAGCCAAATAATGCAAAAGTTTTTGTTGGTCCAAATTTCCATGCTTTATATTAATGCAAATGACATGGTACAAAATGCAAGGTGTGACACATTTGGATTCTCAGGTGTTTCAGTAATAGGTTCACTAGAAGCATGCAAAGTCCTATCATTTTTCTTTTTCTTTCTTTTAGAAGGACTAGGTGCATTTATATTATTTCTCTGAGAATCTTGCTCAATTCTCTTAGGGTGGCCTTCAGGATACAAAGGTTACTGAGTCATTCTACCAGTTCTAGTAGCCACTCTAACAACATAATCATTATTCTTACTATTCAATTCATTGAGCAAATCATTTTGAGCCTTAAGTACTTGTTCTACTTGAGTGGTAATCATAGAAGCATGTTTACTAATAAGTTTAAGTTCACCTTTGACATTAGCCATATAATCACCCAAGTGTTCAAGCATATTTGAATTGTATTTCAATTGTCTACCAAAATAAGCATTAAAATCTTCTTGCTTCACCATAAATTTATCAAACTCATCTAAGCATGGGCTAGAAAACTTAGTAAGAGGGATTTCAGCTTTATCATATCTATAGAGAGAATTTACCTTTACTACCTGTGTCAGGTTATCAAGACCATGTATTTCTTCAATATGAGATGGATTAAGATCATATGTTTCTTCAATAGGCGGTAAATTAAGACCGTGTATTTCTTCAATAGGAGGTAAATTCTTAACATCTTCAGCTTTAATACCTTTTTCTTTCATAGATTTCTTTGCCTCTTGCATATCTTCAGGACTGAGAAATAGAACACCTCTTTTCTTCGGAGTTGGTTTAGGAATAGGCTCAGGAAGTGTCCAATTATTTTCATTAGTCAACATATTATTCAATAGAATTTTAGCTTCATCCGGTGTTCTTTCCCTAAAAACAGAACCAACACAACTATCCAGGTAATCTCTGGAAGCATCGGTTAGTCCATTATAAAAGATATCAAGTATTTCATTTTTCTTAAGAGGATGATCAGGCAAAGCATTAAGTAACTTGAGAAGCCTCCCCCAAGCTTGTGGGAGACTCTCTTCTTCAATTTGCACAAAGTTGTATATATCCCTTAACGCAACTTGTTTCTTATGAGTAGGGAAATATTTAGCAGAGAAGTAATAAATCATATCCTGGGGACTACGCACACAACCAGGATCAATAGAATTAAACCATATCTTAGCATCACCCTTTAATGAGAACGGAAATATTTTAAGGATATAAAAGTAGCGAGTTCTCTCATCATTAGTGAACAGGGTGGCTATATCATTTAATTTAGTAAGATGTGCCACAACAGTTTCAGATTCATAGCCATGAAAAGGATTAGATTCAACCAAAGTAATTATATAAGGATCAACAGAGAATTCATAATCCTTATCAATAACACAGATAGGTGAAGTAGGAAAGGCAGGGTCAGGTTTCATTCTAGCATTAAGAGATTGTTGCTTCCATTTAGCTAATAACCTCTTGAGCTCGTATCTATCTTTGCAAGCTAAAATAGCTACAGCAGCTTCTTTTTCAAAAACATAACCCTCAGGAATAACAGGTGATTCATATTCATTAGGGGGAGAGTCTTCATCATCACTTTCATCAATATTATCAGTTTCAATATTTTCATTCTCTCTAACCCTAACAAGTTGTTCATCAAGAAATTCACCAAGTGGCATAGTAGTATCAAGCATAGAAGTAGTTTCGTCATAAGTATCATGCATAGCAGAAGTGGCATCATCAATAACATGCGACATATCAGAATGAATAAGAGAAGCAGGTTTAGGTGTCGCAAGCTTACTCAAAACAGAAGGTGAATCGGGTGCAGAGCTAGATGGCAGTTCCTTACCTCCCCTCGTAGTTGAGGGATAAATCTTGGTTTTTGGATCTCTCGAGTTCTTCATAATGATAAGAAGATATAATCCCAAGTGACTCAAAGAATAGAGCTATGCTCCCCGGCAACGGCGCCAGAAAATAGTCTTGATAACCCACAAGTATAGGGGATCGCAACAGTTTTCGAGGGTAGAGTATTCAACCCAAATTTATTGATTCGACACAAGGGGAGCCAAAGAATATTCTCAAGTATATTAGCAGCTGAGTTGTCAATTCAACCACACCTGGAAACTTTAATATCTGCAGCAAAGTGTTTAGTAGCAAAGTAATATGATAGTAGTGGTAACAGTAGCAAAAGGTAATGATATCAAAAGTAATGTTTTTGGTATTTTGTAGTGATGATAGCAATAGCAACGGAAAAGTAAATAAGCGGAGAATAATATATGGAAAGCTCGTAGGCAATGGATCAGTGATGGAGAATTATGTCGGATGTGGTTCATCATGTAACAGTCATAACCTAGGGTGACACAGAACTAGCTCCAATTCATCAATGTAATGTAGGCATGTATTCCGAATATAGTCATACGTGCTTATGGAAAAGAACTTGCATGCCATCTTTTGTCCTACCCTCCCGTGGTAGTGAGGTCCTAATGGAAACTAAGGGATATTAAGGCCTCCTTTTAATAGAGTACTGGACCAAAGCATTAACACATAGTGAATACATGAACTCCTCAAACTACGGTCATCACCGGGAGTGGTCCCAATTATTGCCACTTCGGGGTTGCCGGATCATAACACATAGTAGGTGACTATAGACTTGCAAGATAGGATCAAGAACTCTCATATATTAATGAAAATATAATAGGTTCAGATCTGAAATCATGGCACTCGGGCCCTAGTGACAAGCATTAAGCATAGCAAAGTCATAGCAACATCAATCTTAGAACATAGTGGATACTAGGGATCACAAAACTAACTCGATTACATGATAAATCTCATCCAACCCATCACCATTCAGCAAGCCTATGATGGAATTACTCACGCACGGCGGTGAGCATCATGAAATTGGTGATGGAGGAAGGTTGATGATGATGATGGCGACGGATTCCCCTCTCCGGAGTCCCGAACAGACTCCAGATCAGCCCTCCCAAGCAGTTTTAGGGCTTGGCGGCGGCTCCGTATCGTAAAACGCGATGAATCTTTCTCTTGATTTTTTTCTCCCTGAAAGCAAATATATAGAGTTGGAGTTGAGGTCGGAGGAGCTCCAAGGGGCCCACGAGGTAGGGGGCGCGCCCTGGGGGCAGGCGCACCCCCCACCCTCGTGGCTAGGGTGTGGGTCCCCTGGTCTTCATCTTTTGTAAGGATTTTTTATTATTTCCAAAAAGACGTTCCGTGAAGTTTCAGGTCATTCTGAGAACTTTTGTTTCTGCACATAAATAACACCATGGTAATTCTGCTGAAAACAACGTCAGTCCGGGTTAGTTCCATTCAAATCATGCAAGTTAGAGTCTAAAACAAGGGCAAAAGTGTTTGGAAAAGTAGATACGACGGAGACATATCATGTATCAATAAGTATGTGACTTGTTTGTGGAACTATATATTATATGATGATTGTTTTAATGGTCCTAGTTTATAAGGTTATCTGAACACATACCCTTTGACTAATATATGATTCAGTCGATGACTATGTTTCACAAGTCATGGGCATAGAGATGCTAAACTGATATTATGGACTCGGGGATGGAGATCACCAAGTCGAATAGGTCAACTTTGAGACGCGGCATGATATTGTCATCTGTTAGTCTCAGGTACGATATATATGACATATCCTAGACCTAAGGTCCTAGCATGTTCTCGGAATGAGGATCGACTCACTTAGGGTCTATCAAACGCTATACCGTAACTGGATAGTTATAAAGGTAGGTTCTAGGTGAGTCGTGAGACATGCCGCGAGACATGGTTGACCAAGATGGGATTTGCCCCTCCGACACGGAGAGATATTCTCTGGGCCCTCTCGAGTGATCAGATTCAGAAATCATGGCCATGCGACTTCGGTTAAGTGTTAACCCGGTTCGGAAATCCGTACCATGATTTCGAGAAGAGAGATCGAGCTACCACAAGGGTGACAAATACTCTCCTTGAGCCCGACAACATATATTGTCACACAAAAGAAATGTTTCATATGACGCATTGTCGAGGTTCGTCTAACGACTTTACGCACACATGAGAGTTGGCACGTTTTGCTAGGAGCCGCTACCAACTATCGACGCGGTCGTGTCCGTGTGTACATGAACCTAGCTATAGGATTTCACACTTAAGGGGCTACAGTCTATTTTGGATTGGATCCGAGTAAAAATTGGTGTGGACTCCTAGTGGGCCTCAAGTGTCGAGCCCACCTCGGAGGTCTATATAAAGGGGAGTGGGCGTATCACTTATGGTTGATCTTTTCTCGACTCTACGGCCGCCGCCACTCCCCACGCCCCATGCCGCGCGACCAAACCTAGCAGTTCGTCGCACGGTGTCGCTTCTCGTACATGTGGATACTTTGGAGGCATCACATCTGCGGTGGTTGGACGAACCGTTCGTGGGAACTACAAGAAGCCGTTCGAGGGATTTGTAAGAAGATGTTCGCGAAAGATCGCTTTTCACGGGAGATCGACTACACGAGGAGGAGACAACGGCTGATCGACTACACGCATCACCAACTCTACTTTTGCCGTGGTGACTGGGTGGTAAACCCAATTTCGTGATCTATTTCAACATGTTCTTGGGTGCGCGGTAGGAAAAAAGTTATTTGACGCTAGCATAGCGTTCCGCGTGTTCCAACAGCACGCATGCCTCACATCGAGTTTAGGCACGGGTGCGACTTGTGCAGCCCACAACGATCTCTATCACAAGGTCGCTTGCAGGGGGCACTACTGGGTCGGCCCAATGACCCCGCATGCTAACATCGCCCATGTTTTTTTTTTGCTTTTTCTTCTCATTTTGTTTTTGTTTTTTGCTTGATTTTGTTTCTATTGTTTTGATTTCTAATATATTTATATTATGAAAAATACTTTACATAAAAAGTTAAAAAAATAGTAATCATGCATTTGAAAAATATTAAACATGTATAAAAATGTTAACCATGTGCCTGAAAAATGTTTGTGGCAAATAATAAATGTCACACACTTAAAAGCATGTACATGCCATTTAAAATAATATTTATACAATGTAAAATAATGTCTGAGTAATTAAACACAAATTCCATACATACAAAAAATATATGTGCCATTTAAATAAATGCTCATGAGTTTCAAACATGTTTTTTGATATTTTATTAAAAAAACTGAAAAATATTGCATCCTATAAAAAAATGTTTCATACCATTAAAGAAAGTGCTTGACATTTTAAAGAAAATTTTCAGTGATTCAATTTTTTTCGTGACATTCTAAATAAAAATTCCGGTGATTGAAAGAAAAATCAAGACATTTTAAAAATGTTTATACAATGTAAAAAATGTCCCTGTAGGTTAAAAAATGTTTAGTTCCATTTAAAAGGTGTACAACGTGTATATAGAAAATTTTTATTATGAATTCAAAAAGGTGTTCAAAACATGTATTTAAAAAATATACATCATGTATTTGAAAAATATCTGAAGTGTATGATGAAAATGTACATGGACTGAGAAAAAAAGAAGACATGTGTGGAAAAGAAGATATCAGTAAAAACCGACGAAAAAACAAAAAAGGAAAACAAATAAAAAAACAAGAAAGAAATAAAAGATTACCAAAGTATAACAACGTGTCCTTTTGTCCCGGCCCGCGTAGCACAGCCCACATGGCCAGGTCTGGTTCAACCACCTGCGAGTGAACGTATGCAAACCCTGCCAAATGGGCCAGGTACCCGCAGGATGGTTAAAATTGGGACATTCTATTCCGCGCGTTTAGCGCCGCTTAACCAAAACTGACGCTCACTGCAGCGCTCTGGTGGGCCGGCTCACGAACACGCAGCGGCAGCGAAAAAATCCTTGCCAAATGGGCAGCGAAAAAAACCACCTGCGAGTGGATGTATCCAAACCCTGCCAAATGGGCCAGGTATCCGCAGGCATTGGACATGTGGTTAAAATTGGGACATTCTATTCCGCGTGGTTAGCACCGCTTAACCAAAACTGGCGCTCACTGCAGTGCCCTGGTGGGCCGGCCCACGAACACGCAGCGGCAGCGAAAAAAACCTTAAAAACTTGTTGCGGTCAAGAATCAAACTCGCCCCACTGCATTGCTACCAGTGCTTGGCTAACCACTAGAGACACCACGTACTCGTAATCCATACTACTGTGAAGTAGTTAAGGAAAATTGTCGCCGCTCTGTCCCAAAATTTGCAAGTTCACAAATTTGATTTAGAAAGAAAAGGTTCAGGTATTACAAAAAGCACACCAAAACTTGAAATAAATGTTCACTAATTCGGGTAAAAAGTTCATAAATCTCAGAAAAAGTTCACGGAATTTGAAAAGGTTCACTAATTTCAGAAAAGTTCACGAGTTCAAAAAAGTTCACGGATTGAAGAAGTTCATGAAAATTTTGAAAAAAAAGTTCACGAAATACAAAATAGTACAAGAAAATTTGAAAAATTTCATTGATTTACAAAAAAAATCATACATTTGAGAAAAGTTCATCAAATTTGAAAAAAAAGGAAAAGGAAAAGGAAAAAGAACAAATAAAAGAGGAAAAATGTTAAAGTTTACCAGATCCCTCTTGGTGGCGTGGTGATTACACCTACGTCCTCGATATGGGAAGTCGCCAATTCGATTCTCATACAGCGCCCCTTTTTGCGAATTAATAGACAGAAAAAACATTAGATGGGCCGACCCAATTAGATGCGTCAGGATCTGCCGTTAAAATTGTCATTCTTACCAGTGTCGCAACACAACGCCGTTCCAATTGACCAGTCGCCTTCTTCCGCACCCTTCGCGAAGTTTCCTTGCTTCACCATTTCGCCATGACCGGCGGTAGCATTTTTCAGCAGGGTGTTGAGCTACGTCGTTAATGTGTTCTTCGTCGAGGGCCTCTCCAACAAGTATGCTTGCCTCGCCTTTCCCTCCCTCCCTCGAGAACTTAGATTAAATATGGGTGTCGTCGTCCGCGAAGGTTTTGAGGTTGATTTGGTTTGATTGATGTCATGCGGATTGGTAGCGCTCCCTCATCTGGTCCTTGGGAGAATCGGCTCTTCGGTCTGTTCCCAGTGGATTCGTTTTCTTGAAAAATAAGAAAAATCATAGAAAACCAGCCCGACACAAATCTACAGGACGCAGTGAAGGAACCGACAAATCCTAATTGGCATGCGGCTCGCAGCTGACCGACCGCGTGCGCAACCTAGCTTGACACTGCGTTTGTTTGGGCCGGCCCAGCTATCCGATGCCGATTTTTTGGAAAGGTTCTAGAACATTCCCAAACTCGTTTTTTTTCTTATTTTCTTTCTTTCTTTCTTTCTACTTTTCTTTTTTGGTTTTTTTCATTCTCTTTTATTTTTGTTTTTATTATTTTCTGAAATCTAGGAACGGTTTTTTCAAATTGGTGATCTTTTTTTGAAATTCAAACATGTTTTCAAATTAGGGAACATTTATTGAAATTCAAATTTTATGCATCAAAATCGTACAAATGTCCATGTATTTTTTTAAAATATCATCATATTCAAAAATGTTCATTGATTTCGAAAAATTCTCGAATTCATAATTTGTTCATTAAACTCAAAAGAGTTCATTGAATTTAAAATTTGTCCATCAAATACAAAAAATATTCATCAATATACAAAAAAATCATCAAAACTAAAAACTATTCATCTGAAATTCAAATTTTGTTCATACAAATACAAAATTTCTCATCAGAATTCGTAAAATGTTCATTTTTGAAAATTGGTGAACATATTTTTGAATTCATGAATAGTTTTTGCGTTGTTGATCATTTTTTTGATTATTTTTCAAACCCCAAACTTTTTAGGAAGAAAAAATAGAAAAGAACACAAATAGGAAAAAAGAAGGAAGAAAAAAGGGAGCCCCATCCCATACCCATGCCGGCGCAAAGACGTGCATGAAAGCCAGGGGGCGCGATGCCTGGTTTCGATGTTAGAAATCGGTTCGTGGAGGTCACTGTATAGGAGCTCCCAACCTCGATGTTAGAAATCGGTTCGTGTGATGTGTCGAAATCAACAATTAAGTGGCACTTTTTGCAAAGGTCACTCTCACCTTCTCAGGTTGCGAGCAACCTGTGACTTTTTTCTTTTTTCATAGATTCATTTATTCAGAACGTTTTATCTCTTAAATTATACGTTCAAATCTTGAATTATTTTCATGTTGGGTTCATCATGTCAAAATCTTCAATATTAGACCCCATATTGATAGTTTTGAAGAACTTTTATTTTCACAAAAAAAGATGAAAAAACTAAACCGAGAGTCCCTTTTTTTATTTCCTAAAGAGATACGATTGTGCCTCTCACGGAAGCAAATCCATGTCTTCACGAGAAGTAAATTGGTGCCTCTCGCGGAAGGAAAAAAAAGACACATTTTTTTCATTTTCAAGAGGCATGACCGCGCCTCTCGTGAAAGCATATTTGTGCCTTTCGCGGAAGGAAAAAAAGAAAACACATGTTTTTCTATTTTCGAGAGGCACTCGCGATAAGAAAAAAAACATGTTTTTTCCGTTTCTGAGAGACACGGCCGTTGTCGGGGATATACCCCGCGGTAATGACCCGACCGGAGTCATAACCCGGCTGGGACTTGGTAAACCGGCGGATGGTAAACTGGCAGACAATTAAGACAGATGGCTAAGACGGACGGTAAACCGGCAGGTGGTAAACCGGCAAGTGTTAAGGCAGGTGGTAAACCAGCAAGTGTTAAGGCAGGTGGTAAACTGGCAAGTGTTAAGTCAGATGATAACCGGGCAAGAGTTAAGTCAGATGACAACATAGCAGACCATCATAAACCGGCAGATCATCATAAACCGGCAGATCATCTTAAACCAGCAGACTAAACCGGCAAACCATCTTAAACCGGATTACAGTGATAACTGGGTTGCCAGGGGTTATGAAGCCCGAGACGTTATGAAGCCCAAGATGTTAAGAAGCCCGTAAAGAGAAGTCAGAATAGTTAAGTCTTAAGTCCGAGTTGGACTCTACATGTAACCCGCCCCTTCAACTTATATAAGGAGGGGCAGGGCTCCCCAAAGAGGGACAAGCAAGAAGAAACAATCTCTAGGGCTAGACACAAAGAGCCGGTTTACCGGCGACTCCATCGTGAGCATAATGAGACCTAGCCACAAACAGCATGTAGGGTTGTTACCAGATGATGTTTCCCGGGGCCCGAAGCTGTCTAAATCCTTCTTTTGTGTTGCGTCTCTTGATTCCGCTCAACCCCTCTCAAGCTACCACATAGATGTGTTGGCCTTGCGACTAAGTCCTGACACTAAGGACATCTGCCGTGACAATTCCACGACAGCCGTGCTAAACGCGGGAAGGAAAAAATGTGTTTTTCTGTTTTCAAGAGGCGCAACCGTATCTCTCGTGAAAGCAAATCTGTACCTTTTGCAGAAGAAAAAAACACGTTTGTTTGTGTATTTTTTTTTAATTTTTTTCCAAAAGCTAAGAAAGACCGGTAAAAACCGAAAAAATAAAAAATAGAAAAATAAACATGTACAAAGCAGAAAACGCGTGCGAAAAATTTAAAAAATTACATCAAAAGGAGCATCCAAAACACAAGCATGTGATGGTTTTAAGTGTGCGTCAAGTGACGCAGTCTTATTCCACCCAAATGACCCTTGGAGGGCTCCCAAAGGAGCATTTGGCCTGGGCCGCGTAGCTCGGGCCATATGGCCAGGTCTGGTTCAATCACCTGCGAGTGAGCATAAAAACGTATCCCAAACCTGCCAAATGGGACTGCTTTGCCTAAAAAAAAAGAAGGTTAAAGAGACTGCTATTCTTACGAGTGTCGCATCGCATCAAAACGCCGTTCCAATTGACCAGTCGCCTGCTTCCGCCCCCTTCGCGAAGTTTCCGCGCTCCACCATTTCGCCATGGCCGGCGGCGGCATCTTCAGCAGGGCGCTGAGCTACGTCGTCAACGAGTTCCTCGTCGAGGGCCTCGCCAACAAGTATGTTTGCCCCCCCCC